>NC_140173.1:59015009-59034929 GCF_963971535.1 Notolepis coatsorum | reverse complement strand
TGTGTATGTATGTATGTATGCATGCATATGTACAGTATATGTATGTATATGTATGTATATATGTATGTATATGTATGTATGTATGTATGTATGTATGTATGTATGTATGTATGTATGTATGTATGTATGTATGTATGCATGTATATGTACAGTATATGTATGTATATGTATGTATGTATGTATGTATGTATGTATGTATGTATGTATGTATGTATGTATGTATGTATGTATGTATGTATGTATGTATGTATGTATGTATGTATGTATGTATGTATGTATGTATGTATGTATGTGTATGTATGTATGTATGCATGTATATGTACAGTATATGTATGTATGTATGTATGTATGTATGTATGTATGTATGTATGTATGTATGTATGTATGTATGTATGTATGTATGTATGTATGTATGTATGTATGTACACAGTAAATCTCGCAGAGTAAATTTGACTCAAACTGAGTAAATTTGACTCAAACTGAGTACATTTGACTCAACCTGAGTACAATTTTACTCAGTTTGAGTCAAATGTACTCAGTTTGAGTCAAATTTACTCTGCAAAATGTACTGTGTATGTATGTATGTATGTATGTATGTATGTATGTATGTATGTATGTATGTATGTATGTATGTATGTATGTGTATGTATGTATGTATGTATGTATGTATGTATGTGTATGTATGTATGTATGTATGTATGTATGTATGTATGTATGTATGTATGTATGTATGTATGTATGTATGTATGTATGTATGTATGTATGTATGTATGTTAGGGATGGGTACCTTTCACATTTGAACCGATACCGGTACCGGTACCGGTACCTGTGAATCGATACCGGTACCCAACGGTACCTTTTTTCGGTACTTTAAAAAAAAATAAAAAAAAAATAAATAAAAAATTTTTATAAATTTTTTTTTTTTACTTTTATTTATTTTTTTTTTTACTTTTTTCTTTTCATGTCAACGTTCACACGCACAATATATGCTTACCTAGGATTTGACTTGATTCAACAACAAAGCAGTCGGAGCAATGACGAGCCGAAAACTGTAGAAATTTAATTTACCTACCTCAGTCGTAAAAAAAAAATCCAAACTTCAAATAACTACAATTTCGACAGTTTTCGGCTTGTCATTGCTCCGACTGCTTTGTTGTTGAATCAAGTCAAATCCTAGGTAAGCATATATTGTGCGTGTGAACGTTGACATGAAAAGAAAAAAGTAAAAAAAAAAAAAAAAAATTAAAAAAAGAATTAATAATTTTTTTTTTTTTTTTTTTTTTTTTTTTTTTTTTTTTTGGTTTCTCACTTGATTCGATACTCGGTAGTACCGACGTGTTTCGGTTCGGTACCTCAAAAGTACCGAATTCGGTACCCATCCCTAATGTATGTATGTATGTATGTATGTATGTATGTATGTATGTATGTTAGGGCTGACCCCTATTAGTCGAATAGTCGACTAATCGATCGAAATGAGCCATAGTCGACTGCCAACCTCTTAGTCTAATGCAAAAAAAATATATATATATTATTATAATATAATATAATAATGTATCATTCTTTCTTAAAGAAAAGAGGCATATAAGCGTGGCTAACGCTAATGGCACGCATACCAGAGGCTAACTGCCTAAGAAAACAGGCACAGAGGCACTGAAAGAGGATATCACCCATCTAATGAACACACTAGACTAGACAAAATCAAGATGTATCCATCAGTGGACCAATTGCATGCTTTTGCAGAGGACAAGAAGCCTTCCGTCGACATTAAGCACCCCCCACAGCCCAAATGGAAAAACAAATTAAACGTGTGTGTGTGTGTGTGTGTGTGTGTGTGTGTGTGTGTGTGTGTGTGTGTGTGTGTGTGTGTGTGTGTGTGTGTGTGTGTGTGTGTGTGTGTGTGTGTGTGTGTGTGTGTGTGTGTGTGTGTGTGTGTGTGTGTGTGTGTGTGTGTGCATGTCTATAGGTACTTGCGAGGACATACTATGCTCCGCCAACCTTCATTGTGAGGTCAAATCCACTTGCGAGGACTTTTTCCTGGTCCCCAGAAATAATATACTTTAGATGACTTTAAAATGATCTTTAAGTCCCTAATATACATTTTTTAGACTAGGTCCTCACACTGGTATAATTGTTGATTTCACCCGACTCTACAGCATTCCTACAGGACACACTCGAGTACTGCAGGGGGAAATATGCGTTTGGCGCAGATGTGTGTGAGGACCTTTGGAGACTATTTTTGATTGGTTGGTCTGAGAGGGGATTGTTTTGATTGGCTGCTCGTGACCTGTCACTCATCTGCTAGCTACGTGACCTCACGTGGTCTGAGAGGGGATTTTTTTATTGGCTGCTCATGACCTAACGTGCATTCTGGGTAGTGTAGTACAATACTATCATATAATAATTCTACTATTATACAACGAGGGCGCCTATAGCACTGCTATCTTATGCAATGACACTATTGCATAGATTATGCAAATTAATGTTTGGCTGAACATCATAATCAAAATCGTAAAGGAGAATGAACGCTAGCTAGCAGGCTATAGATATCTATGACTATGAGCTAAAACGCTAGCTAGCAGGCTAGCAAGCTAAAAGTGACCTCACGTGGTCTGAGAGGGGATTTTTTTATTGGCTGCTCATGACCTAACGTGCATTCTGGGTAGTGTAGTACAGTACTAGCATATAATAATTATACTATTATACAACGAGGGCGCCTATAGCACTGCTATTTTATGCAATGACACTATTGCATAGATTATGCAAAGTAATGTTTGGCTGAACATCATAATCAAAATCGTAAAGGAGAATGAATGCTAGCTAGCAGGCTAGCAAGCTAAAACGCTAGCTAGCAGGCTAGCAGCAGCTGGGCAATCCAAAAGGAGAATGAATTAATGAAAACTTTATTAACAGATTGCAGAATGGGTACAATACAGTACGGCTCAATACACACAATTGTTAATGGGATGCAGACCAGAGAAAGACATTTGTCTTGTTTACAATAGTCATAATTAACAGTTTGTTATTCATTTAGATAATTATAAGATAAGATATTCCTTTATTGATCCCCTTGAGGAAATTCAGGCATCATAGCAGCATGGGGGAGGGGGGAGTTTGGATGATTGATTGAACATTTTATTAACAGATTGCAGAATGGGTACAATACAGTACAGCTCAATACACACAATTGTTAAGGGGATGCAGACCAGAGAAAGACTATTGTTTACAATAGTCATAATTAACAGTTTGTTATTAATTTAGATAATTATAAGATAAGATATTCCTTTATTGATCCCCTTGAGGAAATTCAGGCATCATAGCAGCATGGGGGAGGGGGGAGTTTGGTTGATTGATTGAACATTTTATTAACAGATTGCAGAATGGGTACAATACAGTACAGCTCAATACACACAATTGTTAAGGGGATGCAGACCAGAGAAAGACTTTCGTCTTGTTTACATCAGGGTCCCCCATTTTCAATTCATCAAAACATAACATGTTTTAGGACCATTGCTATTTTTATTGTACATAAATGATGGGGGGGGAGGCCTTACAGGTTTGATTGATTGATTGATTGATTGATTGATTGATTGATTGATTGATTGATTGATTGATTGATTGAAAACTTTATTAACAGATTGCAGAATGGGTACAATACAGTACAGCTCAATACACACAATTGTTAAGGGGATGCAGACCAGAGAAAGACTTTCGTCTTGTTTACATCAGGGTCCCCCATTTTCAATTCATCAGGAAACTGGGTACTGGGTAAGGTAAATGCCCGCACCAGGTTTTAAAGCAGGGAAGGCCTAAAGGCCTCTACATGCTACAGCAACTTCTGCTTGTTATCAATGGGTTGGTTGAGAAGGGAAGTGTCATCTATCTAGGGAACCTAGCTACATACCGGGTACAATGTTACATTAGGCTGTGCGTCGATGTTGCAGAAGCATAAAGGCAGAGTGTTTGCAACACCGTTGCTTTGTCGATGTTGTGGTGCAGTAGACTCTATAGGTCCTACAGGCTACCACTAACAACATGAGTTAGCCCTGGCTAGTGCTGTAATGTAGACTATATAGCTCCTACAGGCTAACACTAACAACATGAGTTAGCCCTGGCTAGCGCCGTAATGTAGACTATATAGCTCCTACAGGCTAACACTAACAACATGAGTTAGCCCTGGCTAGTGCTGTAATGTAGACTCTATATAGCTCCTACAGGCTACCACTAACAACATGAGTTAGCCCTGGCTAGCGCTGTAATGTATACTATAGAGCTCCTACAGGCTACCACTAACAACATGAGTTAGCCCTGGCTAGCGCCGCCATGTAGACTATAGAGCTCCTACTGGCTACCACTAACAACATGAGTTAGCCCTGGCTAGCATGTAATGTAGACTATAGCTCCTACAGGCTACCACTAACAACATGAGTTAGCCCTGGCTAGCGCCGCCATGTAGACTATAGCTCCTACAGGCTACCACTAACAACATGAGTTAACCCTGGCTAGCGCTGTAATGTAAAGAGAAAGACTTTCGTCTTGTTTACATCAGGGTCCCCCATTTTCAATTCATCAGGAAACTGGGTACTGGGTAAGGTAAATGCCCGCACCAGGTTTTAAAGCAGGGAAGGCCTAAAGGCCTCTACATGCTACAGCAACTTCTGCTTGTTATCAATGGGTTGGTTGAGAAGGGAAGTGTCATCTATCTAGGGAACCTAGCTACATACCGGGTACAATGTTACATTAGGCTGTGCGTCGATGTTGCAGAAGCATAAAGGCAGAGTGTTTGCAACACCGTTGCTTTGTCGATGTTGTGGTGCAGTAGACTCTATAGGTCCTACAGGCTACCACTAACAACATGAGTTAGCCCTGGCTAGTGCTGTAATGTAGACTATATAGCTCCTACAGGCTAACACTAACAACATGAGTTAGCCCTGGCTAGCGCCGTAATGTAGACTATATAGCTCCTACAGGCTAACACTAACAACATGAGTTAGCCCTGGCTAGTGCTGTAATGTAGACTCTATATAGCTCCTACAGGCTACCACTAACAACATGAGTTAGCCCTGGCTAGCGCTGTAATGTATACTATAGAGCTCCTACAGGCTACCACTAACAACATGAGTTAGCCCTGGCTAGCGCTGTAATGTAGACTATAGCGACTTGTGTGACTGGGAGACTTGTGTGACTTGGAGACTTGTGTGACTGGGAGACTTGTGTGACTGGGAGACTCGTGTGACTGGGAGACTCGTGTGACTTGTGTGACTTGGAGACTTGTGTGACTGGGAGACTTGTGTGACTTGTGTGACTTGGAGACTTGTGTGACTGGGAGACTTGTGTGACTGGGAGACTTGTGTGACTTGGACACTTGTGTGACTGAGAGACTCATGTGACTTGGAGACTTGTGTGACTGGGAGACTCGGGAGACTTGTGTGACTGGGAGACTCGTGTGACTAGGATACTTGTGACTGGGAGACTCGTGTGACTTGGAGACTTGTGTGACTGGGAGACTCGTGTGACTTGTATGACTTGGAGACTTGTGTGACTGGGAGACTTGTGTGACTTGGAGACTTGTGTGACTGGGAGACTCATGTGACTTGTGTGACTTGGAGACTTGTGTGACTGGGAGACTTGTGTGACTGGGAGACTTGTGTGACTTGGAGACTTGTGTGACTGGGAGACTCGGGAGACTTGTGTGACTGGGCGACTTGTGTGACTGGGAGACTTGTGTGACTGGAAGATTTGTGTGACTTGGAGACTTGTGTGACTGGGAGACTTGTGTGACTGGGAGACTTGTGTGACTGGGAGACTCGTGTGACTTGTGTGACTTGGAGACTTGTGTGACTTGGAGACTTGTGTGACTGGGAGACTTGTGTGACTTGGAGACTTGTGTGACTGGGAGACTCGGGAGACTTGTGTGACTGGGCGACTTGTGTGACTGGGAGACTTGTGTGACTGGAAGATTTGTGTGACTTGGAGACTTGTGTGACTGGGAGACTTGTGTGACTGGGAGACTTGTGTGACTGGGAGACTCGTGTGACTTGTGTGACTTGGAGACTTGTGTGACTGGGAGACTTGTGTGACTTGTGTGACTTGGAGACTTGTGTGACTGGGAGACTCGTGTGACTTGTATGACTTGGAGACTTGTGTGACTTGGAGACTTGTGTGACTGGGAGACTCGTGTGACTTGTATGACTTGGAGACTTGTGTGACTGGGAGACTTGTGTGACTGGGAGACTCGGGAGACTTGTGTGACTGGGAGACTCGTGTGACTTGGAGACTTGTGTGACTGGGAGACTCGTGTGACTTGTATGACTTGGAGACTTGTGTGACTTGGAGACTTGTGTGACTGGGAGACTCGTGTGACTTGTATGACTTGGAGACTTGTGTGACTGGGAGACTTGTGTGACTGGGAGACTCGGGAGACTTGTGTGACTGGGAGACTTGTGTGACTTGTGTGACTTGGAGACTTGTGTGACTGGGAGACTTGTGTGACTGGGAGACAAGTGTGACCTTTGGCTGTAGCTAACATGTTTATACACGGAGGAGACAGAGGAACATGTTTGGACAGCTTGGCACCGGGGTACCTCTCGGACCTGCTGGAACCTTATGTTCCTCCAAGGTCCCTCAGGTCCTCTGACCAGCTCCTCTAGGCCGTTCCAAAGTCCAGGCTGAAGCTATGGGGGGGCCGTACTTTTGCTGTGGCAGCCCCAACGCTCTGGAATGAGCTGCCACTGCATGTTAGGCAGGCCCCCACTCTGCAGGTGTTCAAATCACGCTTCAAGACACATCTATTTGCTCTGGCTTTCGGTGTTTTAAACAGTTTTTGAGAGACCTGCCTTTTTATGTGACACATTGTACTGTTTTTATTGTGTGCTTTTATTAAAATGTTTTATGTTTTATGTTTTATCTTATGTTGTGGACTTGTACAGCACTTTGGTCAACTTTGTTGTTTTTAAATGTGCTTTATAAATAAAGTGGATTGGATTGGATGATATGTGCATATTTAATGTGGGAAGTGCCTCATTTGCATATATAAACATCAAATTCAGAAAACTTGTAATAAATTTTTTCTTAGTTTATATGTACATAACAAGCTGGGAACGTTTAAGTGATATCTATCCAAGTATCACCTTAATAAAATTTTCAATCAATCAATCAATCTACTGCCACTCTCAAAGACTCAGCTCAGCTCAAAATTGTGTAGCCTACTGCTGCATGCACCCCTCCCCCACAGGTTGAAAACATTATCATTAGTTGCAGTGTGGGGGAGGGGTAGTTTGTGTGTCTCGACTCTCGACTCCTCTAAAATCCGAATTAACCCTTTCACAGTCGGCGGCATGTTGGAGGATTAGGTTCTATTAATCTGATGATAAACCCACGCTCCAATTTGAAATGTAAGTCTTATCTTGCATACAGCTTGTGTCATTTGGATATAAACGGTGTAATTTCAGTTTAGTTTATAGTAGATTAACACTAGCTATAGTGTTTCATGTGTTTGCTAAAAGGATTGTCACCGTGACGTTAGCCTGTAGCTACCAGGCTAATATAACACAGCTAAATTACTAGCAACGTGTTTCGCAGACTGCAGATTTACTAGCCAAGTTAAAAGAACGCCAACATTTTGGGATATTAGCTTATTATCGTCTTCTCCAGAGAGAGACAAGAAGATAGATACCAGTTTCCTCTCTGTGCGTTCAGTAGAAAGCTATCTGGCTGCATGTTAGCCTTAGCTTAGCACAATGAATGGAAGCGAACATGACCAGTTAGCCTTCGGGAGCGGTGTTAGTTGGACAATGCCTAGGCTAACCGGTCATGTCCGCTTCCATTCATTGTGCTAAGCTAAGGCTAACGTGCAGCCAGATAGCTTTCTACTGAACGCACAGAGAGGAAACTGGTATCTATCTTCTTGTCTTTTTCTGGAGAAGACTGTAAGCTAATTTCCATGTTAAAAACAAGTCACAGCAATGTGTTTGTTTTGATTGATTGATGTAATACAGTACAGCTCAATACACACAATTGTTAAGGGGATGCAGACCAGAGAAAGACTTTCGTCTTGTTTACATCAGGGTCCCCCATTTTCAATTCATCAGGACATATATGACATACAGATAGACAGTCCTGCTACATCTATACATTTATGACATACCAGATTTGCAAATACAGTACTGTTTGTGATACAAAAAGAGTCCAGAAAAGGGAGTATATACATTTGACGTTAAAAACTGTGCATAGGAGGAGGTTGGGTGGGGTTGTGTGGGACATATATATAATATATACATATATTATCTTTCAAATGCATGCATAAGAACAGATAATGAAATCTACTGTAATCTACTGTACTTTTAAATTGTCCCCACAGTGCAACCGTTTTTAAACTAATTTCAGATCTAATTGTTCCTACATGTTAACAATAGGGAAAGCATTTCATATAAAAGTATTCTGTATTCTTGTATGACAACTAATAAAGAAACTTGAACTTGAAACTTCCTGTTCATCATCGCTGACAATAATATTAACAACTATTGTCCATTTTATTCTCTACCTTCCAGAACTGTCTGATCAGGGTGACGTCGCAAGGCCGGGATGCCCTGGTCACTGACTTCGGCCTGGTCAGGGAGGTGGTCGAGCAGCCAGTCCAAGACCCCCCGGCAGGAAGCGCTACAATTGTGTGTATTGAGCCGTACTGTATTGTACCCATTCTGCAATCTGTTAAATATTGATTGATTGATTGATTGATTGTTATTAACAGATTGCAGAATGGGTACAATACAGTACAGCTCAATACACACAATTGTTAAGGGGATGCAGACCAGAGAAAGACGTTCGTCTTGTTTACATCAGGGTCCCCCATTTTCAATTCATTCATTTGGGTTTCTCTCCCAAACCAGAAACGTGAGAAGTAAGAATCAAACCTGTGATGTCATCAAGTATAAAGTCTGGACCCACAGAACTTTTGTTAACTTTTTTTTATATCCAAATATATTTCAAAATTCATTGTCTATTGAGCAGCTTCAGTGAGAGTTGGAGTTTTTTTTCATGTTCACTAATATTTTTGTACTTGTATGTTCAATTGTACAGAGGTATAACTGAAGGAATAAATTGTGAAATTGCATGTAGTTCCTCTTTAATGTTTTTCTCACTAACTTTCTCTTTTCTTATTTTACAGCTGCATGTCCATCTTGAACAGTGTACAGTGAGTACCTCCCCTCACCAGAACCAGCAGTACCGCTTTTGGAGTTCGCAAAGTTCTAGAGGAAGCAAGGTAAGCAAAAAAAGCCATATAATGCGCAGCTCCTCCCCCTCAGGGAATGCTACACCCATTTGCAAGGGGGCAGAACAGGAAGCACAGCCCCCCTCGTCCTTCGCATTGGCTTAGCGGGGCAGGCAAAGCAGAAAGCTTCAGAGAGTCCCCCATTTTCAATTCATCATAACATATGACATACATGACATACAGATAGACAATACTGCTACATCTATACATTTATGACATACCAGATTTACAAATACAGTATTGTTTGTGATACAATAAGAGTCTAAAAAAAGAGTATATACATTTGACGAAGAAACTGTACATTGGAGGAGGGGGGGGGGGGGGCTGTACATTGGAGGTGGTTGGGTGGGAGGGGGGGGGGGTAACTGTACATTGGATTATCCACGAAACCGAAACAAGTAGGCTCCCTTAAAACGCTAACGCTATTAAAAAAAAATTCAGTGGAGGTTAAAATAAGAATATGACTTGGCCTGAAAAAAAGTTCAGTCAGGTGATTTAGTTTTTTGCTTTAATCCCTGCCCATACTGCTGCAGTGCTGGCATGGCAACAGCATTCGAGAATATGTTCCAGATGTGGCATATTCCGAAAGAAAATATTCATGTCATACTCCAATGCCCGAAACGTGGTCAAGACGCAGGATTACAACGTTTGGGATGTATGGCCCACGGCGCGCTTCAGCTGGCTGTCCAGTGTCCCCGCCAATGTTCTGAGACATATTTATATATTTGTATAATTGTTAGGCTATTTGAATCCACCATTTAGGGCTGGTGTATTCAAATAGCCTAACAAATAAAATGTAATATGTCTCGGAACATTGGCCGGCAGATGCACCACTGCAAACCAAAGAAATGTGAACTCAAGAAGCCAAAACGAAGTTTAGCCTGTTTTAAAAGGCTATAGCCTAAAAGAAAAAGTTGCCTTTTACCACCGCTTGGCCTATATTTTATGCAGTGTTTAGCCTATTAAATAGGCTAATTTTTTTTTTTTCGTTTTAACTTTCAGCCTGTTAATAAATGTGTCATTAATTCAGTATTTAACTTCTTGAATTCATATTTATTTAGGCTATGCTAATTAAAAACACAAATGTTATGGACATCTAATTTAATTATCTGCTTATTTATTAATGCTTCAATTCATTCAGAAACGTTGCAGCAAACAATCCATATGTGCATTTGTTTACATTAGGGGTGCACGATATTGATTTTTTTACCCCGATACCGATAACTTTCTGCTCCTCAAGGCCGATACCGATAACCGATATTTATTGTATTATAATATTTTTTTTAAATGTATATTCCTGTAGTTTTGACCTAACCAGATTTATCATGACATGAGCGTTATGAACAAAAAAAAGCCAAGACAACAGTTTTTCCAAATAAATATAATTTGAATCAGAAAATTCACAATCCGTCAATAACTTATAATACATCCAACCTAACAAGTCACCTGCAACATCACCACCGTAAAGCTGCTGTGAATCCAAAGCCAGCTACAAAGGAACCCGCAGCGATTGTACCTATTGACGAGGCGTTTGCTAAATTAAAGAAGTTTGACAGAAATGACCCAAGGGCTCAAGCCGCTAGCTTTTAAGCAGTGCTTGGTGGTGCAAATTAACCTGGCTACTACAGAGCAATAAGTGACTGCGTATTCAACCAAGGGTTGCATCACAGTCATGAAAGGGGCTAGATTTGCGTGTCGTCGTAGGCTTTTAACACACCATCGTAGCGGTGGTGATGTTGCAGGTGACTTGTTAGGTTGGATGTATTATAAGTTGTTGCCCGTTTCCCTCCTCATGGAACTTCTGCATTGCATTTGTTACAAATAGCAAGTGAACTTTTTTCCTCTAAAACTATTCCCACACTACTGACGCCATCTTTGTTTACATCCGCGCTGCTTCTGAAACTTACGTGGCTACGTCACAGCCAAGAATGGGAGTGCTGGATTTGTGTAAAACGCCCTCTTCCTAAACCACACGCTATCAGTCGTACCACAGTACTGGCAAAACGGGAGGAGCCTACAGTAAAAACAAACGCCCTTCATCCCAATTCACCCGCACCGCATTTTTTTTTACCAAAAAATATATTATATTATCGGAGCTATCACCGTTATCGGGATGATGTCATAATTGCTGATATCGGCCCGATAATTATCGTGCATCCCTAGTTTACATAATGATAACGTACATAAATAACATTATTGAGGGAGGAAAAAAAGGAAACTGATACCTACCTACTTCACCCTGTTAGTCAAGTTGAACTATCGCTCTGACTCAGACTGGATGTCTCGCAGATAATACAATAGTATAATTATATAATATATTTTTTTTCTGTAGGTAACGTTACATTTGGTTGACAATTTACTGACTGACTTTCACGACACTCCATATTTACGTAGCTATCTAACCGGCACTCTAAACCGGACCCAGCCCAAACCATTACCGTGACGTCACCATCCAGCTATATCTAAAATGGCGGCCCCCATGGCAAAAACGGGGAAATTACATTTGAGTTTTCAGACAAATAAGCAGGATTTCACATTTGATTATAGGACCATGTCTTACCCAAGGTACACAACAAACAAACTAGGCTCATATTGTTTAACGCTTCATCTCCCCTTTAAAGTATTCCATAAGAAACCTCACTCATATCACCACTGTCAGATTCTTCAGAGGTACCATGTTTTTAGTTTTGCCAATTTAATTTTTTTAAACATGCTATTGTTATTTACAAGACCCTACATGGTCTGTGCCCGCCCCCTCTGAGGGAATTCATAGAAAGGAAGCCCGATAGAGGATTCAGCACTAGAGGGGATTGCGAAGTGCCCGGCCGGCAAACCGCCTTTGCTAAAAACACCCTCTCAGTCCAGGGATGTTTAATCTGGAATGATCTACCACTGACCATACGAGATTGTACATCATTTCCATCTTTTAAATTCAATCTAAAAAAAATTGTTACTCGACAACCAAACCTGGGCAATGATGGGCAAATACACTACACATGCAATCGGTCATACAACTAATCCATCCATCCATTTCTCTCTCTCTCCAGGTGCAGTGGTTCTGATCCACGGGGAGGTGATCCACCGCAGTCCCCAGAACACCCACTGGAGCCCAGAGAACTGGTGAGTCACTGCGAAATCTGATTCTATATCAGTGGTGGAACAAGTACACAGTTACTTTACTTAAGAAATACCCAGATATCTGCTTCAGAGAGCCCATCTGCTTCAGCTATCTGCTTCAGAGAGCCCATCTGCTTCAGCTATCTGCTTCAGCTATCTGCTTCAGAGAGCCTATCTGCTTCAGAGAGCCTATCTGCTTCAGCTATCTGCTTCAGAGAGCCTATCTGCTTCAGCTATCTGCTTCAGAGAGCCCAACTGCTTCAGCTATCTGCTTCAGAGAGCCCATCTGCTTCAGCTATCTGCTTCAGAGAGCCTATCTGCTTCAGCTATCTGCTTCAGAGAGCCTATCTGCTTCAGCTATCTGCTTCAGCTATCTGCTTCAGAGAGCCTATCTGCTTCAGCTATCTGCTTCAGCTATCTGCTTCAGAGAGCCTATCTGCTTCAGCTATCTGCTTCAGAGAGCCTATCTGCTTCAGCTATCTGCTTCAGAGAGCCTATCTGCTTCAGCTATCTGCTTCAGAGAGCCTATCTGCTTCAGCTATCTGCTTCAGAGAGCCTATCTGCTTCAGCTATCTGCTTCAGAGAGCCTATCTGCTTCAGCTATCTGCTTCAGAGAGCCTATCTGCTTCAGAGAGCCTATCTGCTTCAGCTATCTGCTTCAGAGAGGCTAACTGCTTCAGCTATCTGCTTCAGCTATCTGCTTCAGCTATCTGTACACACCATATACTATACATACTGTGCACACCATATACTGTACACGTCAGAGAGCCTATCTGCTTCAGCTATCTGCTTCAGAGAGCCTATCTGCTTCAGCTATCTGCTTCAGAGAGCCTATCTGCTTCAGCTATCTGCTTCAGCTATCTGCTTCAGAGAGCCTATCTGCTTCAGCTATCTGCTTCAGCTATCTGCTTCAGAGAGCCTATCTGCTTCAGCTATCTGCTTCAGCTATCTGCTTCAGCTATCTGCTTCAGAGAGCCCATCTGCTTCAGCTATCTGCTTCAGAGAGCCCAACTGCTTCAGCTATCTGCTTCAGAGAGCCCATCTGCTTCAGCAACTGCTTCAGAGAGCCTATCTGCTTCAGCTATCTGCTTCAGCTATCTGCTTCAGAGAGCCTATCTGCTTCAGCTATCTGCTTCAGCTATCTGCTTCAGCTATCTGCTTCAGCTATCTGCTTCAGAGAGCCTATCTGCTTCAGCTATCTGCTTCAGAGAGCCTATCTGCTTCAGCTATCTGCTTCAGAGAGCCTATCTGCTTCAGCTATCTGCTTCAGCTATCTGTACACACCATATACTATACATACTGTGCACACCATATACTGTACACACCATATACTGTACACTGTACACAACATATACTGTACACAACATATACTGTACACACTGTACACACCATATACTCTACATACTGTACACAACATATACTGTACACACTGTACACACCATATACTGTACATACTGTACACACCATATACTGTACACAACATATACTGTACACACTGTACACACCATATACTGTACACTGTACACACCATATACTGTACACTGTACACACCATATACTGTACACTGTACACACCATATACTGTACACACCATATACTCTACACACTGTACACACCATATACTGTACACACTGTACACACCATATACTGTACACACTGTACACACCATATACTGTACACACCATATACTGTACACAACATATACTGTACACACTGTACACACCATATACTGTACACACTGTACACACCATATACTGTACACACCATATACTGTACACTGTACACACCATATACTGTACACAACATATACTGTACACACTGTACACAACATATACTGTACACACTGTACACAACATATACTGTACACAACATATACTGTACACACTGTACACAACATATACTGTACACAATGTACACAACATATACTGTACACACCATATACTGTACACACCATATACTGTACACACCATATACTGTACACTGTACACCATATACTGTACACACTGTACACACCATATACTGTACACACCATATACTGTACACACCATATACTGTACACTGTACACACCATATACTGTACACACTGTACACACCATATACTGTACACACCATATAATGTACACACCATATACTGTACACTGTACACACCATATACTGTACACACCATATACTGTACACTGTACACACCATATACTGTACACTGTACACACCATATACTGTACACACCATATACTGTACACAACATACTGTACACTGTACACACCATATACTGTACACTGTACACACCATATACTGTACACAACACATACTGTACACACTGTACACAACATATACTGTACACAACATATACTGTACACACTGTACACACCATATACTGTACACACTGTACACACCATATACTGTACACACTGTACACACCATATACTGTACACACCATATACTGTACACAACATATACTGTACACACTGTACACACCATATACTGTACACTGTACACACCATATACTGTACACACCATATAATGTACATACTGTACACAACATATACTGTACACAACATATACTGTACATACTGTACACAACACATACTGTACACACCATATACTGTACACACTGTACACAACACACACTGTACACAACACATACTGTACACAACATATACTGTACACACTGTACACAACACACACTGTACACAACACATACTGTACACAACATATACTGTACACAACACATACTATACACAACAACATATACTGTACACAACATATACTGTACACACTGTACACAACATATACTGTACATACTGTACACAACACATACTGTACATACTGTACACAACATATACTGTACACACTGTACACCATATACTGTACACAACATATACTGTACACACTGTAAACATATACTGTACACAACATATACTGTACACACTGTACACAACATATACTGTACACACTGTACACACCATATACTGTACACACCATATACTGTACACACTGTACACAACATATACTGTACACACCATGTACCCTCTACTGTGAGCGATTTGTAGTGTAAAATTTCCCTGTGGATGATTAATTTCTATTCTGTCTAGGTGTCTGCGTGCTCCACCGTCCACCCAGGGGTCCTTCAACCTACAGACATGGTCCAGAGGAGAGTAAAGGTATATGCTTTATGTATTTTTATACCTGTTTATTATGTCTATTTTATTATTTTGTATTATTGCACAATCGAAGCGGGCATATACACAACATATACTGTACACTGTACACACCATATACTGTACACACCATATACTGTACACAACATATACTGTACACAACATATACTGTACACAACATATACTGTACACACTGTACACACACAACATATACTGTACACACTGTACACAACATATACTGTACACACTGTACAAACCATATACTGTACACACTGTACACACCATATACTGTACACACCATATACTGTACACACTGTACACACCATATACTGTACACTGTACACATCATATACTGTACACACTGTACACACCATATAATGTACATACTGTACACAACATATACTGTACACAACATATACTGTACACACTGTACACAACACATACTGTACACACCATATACTGTACACACTGTACACAACACACACTGTACACACCATACTGTACACACTGTACACAACACACACTGTACACAACACATACTGTACACAACATATACTGTACACACTGTACACAACACACACTGTACACAACACATACTGTACATAACATATACTGTACACAACACATACTATACACAACAACATATACTGTACACAACATATACTGTACACACTGTACACAACATATACTGTACATACTGTACACAACACATACTGTACAGACTGTACACAACATATACTGTACACACTGTACACCATATACTGTACACAACATATACTGTACACACTGTAAACATATACTGTACACAACATATACTGTACACACTGTACACAACATATACTGTACACACTGTACACACCATATACTGTACACACTGTACACACCATATACTGTACACACTGTACACAACATATACTGTACACACCATGTACCCTCTACTGTGAGCGATTTGTAGTGTAAAATTTCCCTGTGGATGATTAATTTCTATTCTGTCTAGGTGTCTGCGTGCTCCACCGTCCACCCAGGGGTCCTTCAACCTACAGACATGGTCCAGAGGAGAGTAAAGGTATATGCTTTATGTATTTTTATACCTGTTTATTATGTCTATTTTATTATTTTGTATTATTGCACAATCGAAGCGGGCATATACACAACATATACTGTACACTGTACGCACCATATACTGTACACACCATATACTGTACACAACATATACTGTACACAACATATACTGTACACACTGTACACACACAACATATACTGTACACACTGTACACAACATATACTGTACACACTGTACAAACCATATACTGTACACACTGTACACACCATATACTGTACACACCATATACTGTACACACTGTACACACCATATACTGTACACTGTACACATCATATACTGTACACACTGTACACACCATATAATGTACATACTGTACACAACATATACTGTACACAACATATACTGTACACACTGTACACAACACATACTGTACACACCATATACTGTACACACTGTACACAACACACACTGTACACACCATACTGTACACACTGTACACAACACACACTGTACACAACACATACTGTACACAACATATACTGTACACACTGTACACAACACACACTGTACACAACACATACTGTACATAACATATACTGTACACAACACATACTATACACAACAACATATACTGTACACAACATATACTGTACACACTGTACACAACATATACTGTACATACTGTACACAACACATACTGTACAGACTGTACACAACATATACTGTACACACTGTACACAACATATACTGTACACAACATATACTGTACACACTGTAAACATATACTGTACACAACATATACTGTACACACTGTACACAACATATACTGTACACACTGTACACACCATATACTGTACACACTGTACACACCATATACTGTACACACTGTACACAACATATACTGTACACACCATGTACCCTCTACTGTGAGCGATTTGTAGTGTAAAATTTCCCTGTGGATGATTAATTTCTATTCTGTCTAGGTGTCTGCGTGCTCCACCGTCCACCCAGGGGTCCTTCAACCTACAGACATGGTCCAGAGGAGAGTAAAGGTATATGCTTTATGTATTTTTATACCTGTTTATTATGTCTATTTTATTATTTTGTATTATTGCACAATCGAAGCGGGCATATACACAACATATACTGTACACTGTACACACCATATACTGTACACACCATATACTGTACACAACATATACTGTACACAACATATACTGTACACACTGTACACACACAACATATACTGTACACACTGTACACAACATAACTGTACACACTGTACACACCATATACTGTACACACCATATACTGTACACACTGTACACACCATATACTGTACACTGTACACATCATATACTGTACACACTGTACACACCATATAATGTACATACTGTACACAACATATACTGTACACAACATATACTGTACACACTGTACACAACACATACTGTACACACCATATACTGTACACACTGTACACAACACACACTGTACACACCATACTGTACACACTGTACACAACACACACTGTACACAACACATACTGTACACAACATATACTGTACACACTGTACACAACACACACTGTACACAACACATACTGTACATAACATATACTGTACACAACACATACTATACACAACAACATATACTGTACACAACATATACTGTACACACTGTACACAACATATACTGTACATACTGTACACAACACATACTGTACAGACTGTACACAACATATACTGTACACACTGTACACAACATATACTGTACACAACATATACTGTACACACTGTAAACATATACTGTACACAACATATACTGTACACATTGTACACAACATATACTGTACACACTGTACACACCATATACTGTACACACTGTACACAACATATACTGTACACACTGTACACAACATATACTGTACACACCATGTACCCTCTACTGTGAGCGATTTGTAGTGTAAAATTTCCCTGTGGATGATTAATTTCTATTCTATTCTATTCTGTCTAGGTGTCTGCGTGCTCCACCGTCCACCCAGGGGTCCTTCAACCTACAGACATGGTCCAGAGGAGAGTAAAGGTATATGCTTTATGTATTTTTATACCTGTTTATTATGTCTATTTTATTATTTTGTATTATTGCACAATCGAAGCGGGCATGGCCACCCGCATTTCACTGTATGTATGTGATGAATAAAACTCTTGAATCTCTTGAATCTTGAAGGTGCATGGGGTCTGGACGATCAAGATGTTTCGTAGTCCCACCACCATGATTCACTACAACAAATTCATGGGCGGAGTTGACCTTTCAGACCAGCTGATCCAGTACTACTCCACACACCGCAGAACTTCCCACTGGTACCGGACCATGTTCTTCCACTTTGTGGACATCGCGAGCACCAACGCCTACATCCTCCACTGTGAAATCAGTAAGGCAAAACAGGAGGCACACATGACTCACAAGGACTTCATGTGCGAGATAGCGCGTGAGTTGTGTGGCGTGGACATCACACTAGCTCCTCTTGACAGGAAGGTAGACCATATCCCTGTTGCCATCGCAGCACCTACAGAGGACGTCAGACAGAAAGCCACACATGGCCGCAGGATCTGCCAGCAGTGTCACAAAGGGGGGAAAAGGACCCTGACTCCCTGGAAATGCAAGCGCTGTGATGTAGCCCTCTGTCTCGTCATTGGCAAACTGTTTCGAATTGTGGCACAGTTGAGCACACAGTACAGCACAGTACAATGTCGCACACACACACATATGTATATGATGTACAGTAGTCTACAGTAGTCTATATAGTGTATATATGTATATTGAATATTCCTCTTTACTTTTACTATTATTATATTATAGTATTTTTATTGCACATTACTTTAGTTACATTCCATAATGATGCTATATTTTTTTTTTACTTTTACTTACTTTTTTACTGACTATTTCTAAAAAAGCATGATGGTGAGATTTTCCAGTTGAGAATCTACATTTCGTCTGGGTTTATTACCTGTGTATTAAGAAAATACTTGTTTTTGAATTGAATTCTGCCCTTTTCTCTTTTGTTTATGTAAATATGCTACCTGAGGGGGCATTTCCACTGTTTTATATGCTTGATTGAATATGTTTGCATTGGTTCATAGTAAAAAGAACACATTTCTCAATCCGATTTTGTGTTTTGTGTTGTACAGTATACAGTAGTATATACAGTATTATGCAGTATGAAAACTGTCAGGTCATATATGTGAGGCTGTGCTGGAAAAAAAAGATACCAAACATACCATGGTAAAACATTTTAAAATGGGAATTATACCA
>NC_140173.1:58987509-59010009 GCF_963971535.1 Notolepis coatsorum | reverse complement strand
CATTCTCCAAAACCATTACTAATGCCAAAGCTTCTTTCTTTCACCATAGGATCGAGGCCTCTGCCAAGAATCTTCGCAAACTGCATGCTACCATGTCCTCCCTCCTCACTCCCCCCCCACATCCTCCTCCCTCATCTTTTTCTGCCGAAGACTTTGCGATCTTCTTTGAGGAAAAAGTGGAGAACATCCGCAGCTCCTTCTCCCAACCCCCACCCATTCCAAACGCTGAATCGAGAACATCATCCTTCACTCTGTCATCTTTCTCTCCCATTACAGAAGCCGAGACCCTGACACTGGTAACGTCGAACCGTCCGACTACATGCCAGCTGGACCAGCTACCCTCCCCACTCCTCCAGACCATAGCACCGGACATCCTCCCATTCCTAACTGCAACCATCAACTCCTCACTCAACTCGGGGGTGGTCCCCACCTCCCTAAAACAAGCCAGAGTCACGCCCCTCATAAAAAAACCAACCATGAACCCCACCGTCATAGCCAACTATCGTCCTGTCTCTCTTCTCTCCTTCCTTTCTAAAACACTTGAACGTGCTGTATCCAACCAACTTACTGCTTATCTCTTACAGAATGACCTCCTAGACCCCAATCAGTCTGGCTTCCGGACTGGCCACTCCACAGAAACGGCCCTCATTGCGGTCACAGAGGCACTTCACTTAGCAAAAGCGAAAGGCCTCTCCTCTGTCCTGATTCTCCTAGATCTATCTGCAGCCTTCGACACAGTCAACCATCAGATCCTCCTCGTGGCCCTCGCAGGAATGGGAGTGGCTGGATCTGCGCTGACATGGCTGACATCATACCTCAATGACCGCTCCTACCAAGTGTCATGGAGAGGGACTCTGTCGGCCACCCGCCCCCTCCGGACGGGTGTCCCCCAGGGCTCGGTCCTAGGACCCCTTCTCTTCTCCCTCTACACTAAATCACTGGGTAACATTATCACGTCTCATGGCTTCTCATATCATTGTTATGCCGATGATACTCAACTCTTCCTCTCCTTCCCTCCCTCAGATATCCACGTCTCTGAGCGGATCTCGGCCTGTCTGTCCGACATCTCCGCCTGGATGACGACCAACCACCTCAAACTGAACCTAAGCAAAACAGAATTGCTCCACCTGCCGGCCAAATCCTCCCCCCTGACCGACCTCTCCATCACAGTCGAGAATGCAGCTGTGACCGCGTCCCCGACCGCCAAGAACCTTGGTGTTGTCCTCGACGACCAGTTGAACTTCTCTGCTCACATCGCAGCGACAACCAGAACCTGCAGATTCCTCCTGAGCAACGTCAGAAGGATACGCCCATTCCTGACAAAAGAAGCCACCCAACTCCTCGTCCAATCAACAGTCATCTCCCGCCTCGACTACTGCAACGCACTGCTAGCTGGCCTCCCGGCCACTGCCACCAAGCCAACTCATTCAAAACGCAGCGGCCCGCCTGATCTCAAACCTACCGAAGTCGGCCCATGTCACCCCACTTCTTCAATGTACAATTTTGTTTGTTTGTACAGTGTGTCCCCCCCCCCTCAATGTACAGTTTTACTTGTTTATACAGTGTGCCCCCCCCAACCACCTCCAATGTAAATTACCCAGTATGGTTGTCAATATCCCAATGTACCCAACCCCCCCCACCCAACCTCCTCCAATGTACAGTTTCTACGTCAAATGTATATACTCCCTTTTCTTGACTCCTTCTGTATCACAAACAGTACTGTATTTGCAAATCTGGTATGTCATAAATGTATAGATGTAGCAGTACTGACTATCTGTATGTCATGTATGTCATATATGTCCTGATGAATTGAAAATGGGGGACCCTGATGTAAACAAGACGAAAGTCTTTCTCTGGTCTGCATCCCCTTAACAATTGTGTGTATTGAGCTGTACTGTATTGTACCCATTCTGCAATCTGTTAATAAAGTTTTCAATCAATCAATCAATCAATCAATCAATCAATCAATCAATCAATCAATCAATCAATCAATCAATCAATCAATCAATCAATCAATCAATCATTCAATCAATCAATCAATGCACTGGCTCCCCATTGCTGCACGTATCCGCTTCAAGGCCCTCGACCTAGCATACCGTGCGGCAAAGGGAACCGCTCCCGCCTACCTCCGGTCAATGGTCTCTAACTACACACCCTCAAGACCCCTACGCTCTGCATCTTCTGGCCGCCTCAGATCTACTCCTATCCAAGCTCCCGGAGGGTCATCAAAGAGAAGCCGCCTATTCTCAGTCCTTGCCCCACAATGGTGGAATGAACTACCCATCCCAGTTAGGACAGCCGAATCCCGTCCAATCTTTCGCCGTCGACTAAAGACTAAAGACTAAAGACTTCTTCAACCATTATCTGAAATGATAAAAAAAAAAAAAACAAAAAAAAGAATCTAACCCCGACTAACCTTACTGTCATGCACTTGTCCTAATAAACTAACCTACACTGTAACACGCAACACTTTGATGAACATTGTTACTCAGCTGATAGAGTTATACCCTTCTTGCTGTCTTGTCGCACAGAACTTGTAAGTCGCTTTGGATAAAAGCGTCAGCTAAATGACTAAATGTAAATGTAATAGTATAGGAACATCTGACTATTATATAATACTATAGGAACATCTGACTATTTCTTATATAGCGCTTTTATCCAAAGCGCTTTACAAATTGTTCCTCACATTTTTACCCGTTCACTCACACATTCACACACCGATGGTGGACGCAACCATGCAAGGTGCCAACCTGCTCATCGGGAGCAATTAGGGGTTAAGTGTCTTGCTCAAGGACACATCGACACGCTGCCCAGGAGGAGCGGGAATCAAACCGGGAACCTCCGGATTGCCAGACGACTGCTCTACCTCCAGAGCCACTGTCGCCCGGTATAATATGGTCCTATAATACTACAGGAACATAAAAACACTGCTGGAGGAGAGGAGAAGAGAAGAGAAGAGGAGAGAAATGAGAGAAGAGTGGAAAGAAGAGGATAGGAGAGAAGAGAAGAGAAGGGGATAGAAAAGAAGAGGAAAACAGATAAGAGGATAGGAGAGAAAGAAGAGAAGAGAAGAGAAAAGAGAAGAGAAAATAAAAAGAGAGAAGTTACTAATCACTCTAAATGATTATATCATTCATTATATATACTTATATAATATTATATATAATTATATCATTAGCCTACTATCTGAATTGTTAGTAAATTCATTATAACATTAACCTACTCTGAATGGTTAGTAACTTTATTATATCATTGATTGATTGATTGATTGATTGATTGATTGAATACTTTATTTTGACACAAATCGTAGGACAAAAACATTTTAAAAGACAAGACAATAACAGTGTCAACAACGCTGGTCAAAAATGGATAAAACACAATAAAGCCAAGGCTTGTTTCCATTGTGGTCCATACATGGAACATAAAAAGGCACAGAAACACAAATGGACATGTACACTAGACAGGATACATCCTAAAAATGTGTATAAAAACACCTAACCTGACAACTCATACAGTTAACTAATGTTAAAAGAAAATCCGCAACCCTTAAAAGCAACTCATGATAAAAGAAATAAAAGCCAAGTTATGATAAAAGAGATAAAAAACATTTTAAGACCAATTTGAGTTGCTGCCATGTTTTTAGGGCGGATTTAAATCCGAGAGGGGAGTTCAGGAGTTTTATGAATGTTGGCAGGGCATTCCACATTACCGTAGCCGAGTAAAAAAATACATCTTTCCCCATGCATGTCCTGACTCTCGGCGGGACCAGGTCCGTGGGGCTCCCTCTTGTGGCGTGTTTGTGGACATCTCCTACTTTATTAAAATAATTTACTAGGTACTTGGGGACCGTTTCTT
The DNA here is from genome assembly GCF_963971535.1 of Notolepis coatsorum. Taxonomy (NCBI): domain Eukaryota; kingdom Metazoa; phylum Chordata; class Actinopteri; order Aulopiformes; family Paralepididae; genus Notolepis; species Notolepis coatsorum. The sequence goes on along the minus strand of NC_140173.1, from coordinate 59,006,154 downwards.
TCAGTACTTTAAAAACCAGTAGCATTTTAAGCTGGTGTACCCTTTCTTCAACCCTAAGCCATCCCAGACTGCTAAAGTGGGCTGGCGTTAGGTGAGTCCTAAAGTGAAGGTTGTGCAGGAGTCTCACTAGTTTGTTTTGGGAGGTCTGGAGCTTTGTCTTCATTTGTTTTGATATGTTGCTGTACCATGAAGTGCAAGCATAGTCAAAGTGACATTGGATGAGGGCTCCAGCTAGGGTCCTCAGAGCGTTTCTATTTATGAATGTTACGACCCTGGCTCATGGGTACGCAACCTATGTGTAATCAACACCAAAACCCTGTGCTCTAACTCAAAAATGCTACTAAACCAAGGAACTACTAATATAACTATAAACTAATGTACTGGTAACCCAACGGACAAGGACTGTAAGAACCTGACAGCTCTTTCACTAGGCACAGAACGTGCATGTGTGTTTCTGGGTCTGCCTTTGAAGCTCCCCAGCAGGTAACCAATCAGCACTAATTGGCTAATTGGCAGCCCTCACCTGCCTGCCCTGGCGACACAGGAGTGACCAGGCCTCTAGTACATAACACCTCCCCCACCAAACTGGTTGCCCAAGAGGCAACCACTACACAACAACCCATAAACAAAACAAAAAACAACTGTGACCCCTTAGTTGTCAGGGCCTCTACCACAACAGCGATAACGGGTACCACAAACACCGGTACTACGATCGTGAGAGGGCGTCTGCTAGCACGTTCTCCCTCCCACGAATGTGGCGAATATCCAAGTTATACGCCTGGAGGAACAAACTCCATCGCATCAAACGATGATTCGAATTCACCATGCTGCGAAGAAAAACCAAAGGGTTATGGTCTGTATACACAACAAGGGGTAAACTGGAGGATCCCACGTAAACATCAAAATGGTTCAAGGCAAGAACCAAAGCGAGCGCCTCCTTCTCTATAGTAGAGTAGTGCAGTTGATGCCTGTCAAACTTTTTAGAAAAGTAGCACACTGGGTGCTCCACCTCTAATGCATCCTCTTGCAGGAGGACGGCTCCAGCACCGAGGTCACTAGCATCCACTGCCAACTTGAATGGCAGTTGAAAATCGGGAGCTGACAGAACGGGAGCGCTAATCAGAATACCCTTGATGCTCTCAAAAGACTGTTGACAAGTCTCAGTCCACACGAAAGGTACCTTAGGACTGAGCAGATTGGTCAAAGGGGCAACAACAGAAGCAAAGTTCCTACAGAAACTCCTATAGTACCCTGCCATACCTAGGAAGCGCTTTAACTCCCGCCTGGTGATGGGAGCAGGGAAGCCCACTATAGCCTCCACCTTAGCTGTAACGGGGCACACATGCCCACGTCCAACCACCTTACCCAGGTAGGTAACCGTGGCCTGTCCAAATTCACATTTCGCAAGGTTAACTGTCAAGTTAGCATCACCCAACCGCTTGAACACTTCGGCCAGATGCTCCACATGTTGTGACCAAGAGGAACTGTGGATAACCAGGTCATCCAGATATGCCTCACAGAACGCTACCCCGCCCAGGACCTTGTTCACTAGCCGCTGAAACGTCGCTGGGGCATTTCGCATGCCAAAGGCCATCACTGTATACTGGCAGAAACTCTCTGGTGTGACAAAAGCGGATATCTCACGTGCTCGCGGAGTAAGCGGAACCTGCCAGTATCCCTTTAGCAAATCCAATTTACTTACAAAGGCTGCTGAACCCACCCGATCGATACAGTCGTCCATCCGAGGCAGAGGGTACGAGTCCGGCTTGGTTACTGTATTAACTTTACGGAAATCAGTACAGAACCGATGAGTGCAGTCTGGCTTATAAACAAGCAGGCAGGGGGAGCTCCACGCACTAGAACTGGGCTCCGCAATGCCATGTCTCAGCATATAGTCTACTTCCTTACTCAAGATCCTTCGTTTTTCCGGATTCACCCTATAGGCATGTTGCTTAATTGGCCCTGCACTACCAACATCAATGTCATGCTCGAGTACATTAGTACGACTAGGGACATCAGAAAACAAACGTGTATGCTGTCTAAGTAGGCACACCACATCCGTACGCTCAGGAAGTGGTAAGTACGACAGGTGTGAGTCCAAGTCACCTAGTATCTGGGTGTTTGGCAACCGGCCCTGAGAAATCTCCTTCGACACAGGACAGTCGGCTACAATAGGAGATGCAGAAACTGTTAGAACAGCCACAGGCTTGACCCCTGACTGGTCAATCTGAGCCCTATCATTGTACGCCTTCAACATATTGACGTGACATAATCTACTCTTGCGCCTGCGGTCGGGAGTTTTAATCAAGTAGTCGACCTCACCAACTTTGCGCTCAATGGAGTATGGCCCACTGTATTTAGCCTGTAATGCAGACCCAAGAATATGCGAGAGAACCAACACCTTGTCTCCCGGTGCGAACACCCTATGTCGGGCCCGCCTATCATACCACACCTTCATTTTTCCTTGGGCTACCTTTAGGTTCTCTTTCGCTAGTTCACATGCTCTACTAAGCTTAAGCCTGAAGTCACACACATAGTCCAACAAATTAGTAGAGGAAGGAGTCTGGTCAGCCAACCACTTTTCCTTCAGCAGTTTCAAAGGACCCCTCACTGTGTGGCCGAACACCAGCTCAGCCGGGCTGAATCCAAGAGACTCCTGGGTTACCTCCCTAGCAGCAAACAGAAGCAAAGGGATTCCATCATCCCAGTCTTTGTCGAACTCTGTACAATATGCCCGCAGCATTGTTTTGATAGTCTGGTGAAATCTCTCCAGCGCCCCCTGGGACTCTGGATGATAGGCAGAGGAAGGGCAATGTTGGATAGACAACTGCTGGAGGACCTGAGCAAAGAGACGGGACATGAAGTTAGACCCTTGATCTGATTGAATGACCTTTGGTAGGCCAAAAGTCGAAAAAAACCTAACCAGAGCTTTGGATATAGCTGGGGCTGTGATCTTGCGTAAAGGAATGGCTTCAGGAAAACGGGTCGCTGCACACATAATAGTCAAAAGGTACTGGTTCCCTGTCTTAGTTCGAGGGAGGGGACCAACACAGTCAATGAGGATCCGCTCAAAAGGTTCCCCAACGGCAGGGATAGGCTGCAGAGGAGCCTGAGGGATCTTCTGGTTTGGTTTACCAACCACCTGACACACATGGCACGAGCGACAATATTGTGCCACATCTGACTTCAAACCAGGCCAACAAAAATGTCTCAGCACACGGTCATAAGTCTTCCTGACCCCCATGTGACCAGCAAGATCATGATCATGTGCTAGATGCAGTATATCAGGACGATACACGGCTGGAACAACAATCTGAAACACACTGCCCCAGTCATCCAGACTGGACAGGTTAGGTGGTGTCCACTTTCTCATGAGCACGTCATTGCTAACAAAGTATCCTTGAGACGTATCTACCATTTCATCCTCTAAAACCGCCTCTTCAAAGAGGGACGACAAGGAGACATCCTTGTTTTGCTCTAGTACCAACTGCTCATGAGACGGTATCACCTTACCAAAACCCTCATCAGGGCCACTTTTCAACTCAACAAAGAACGTGTCACTAAGTGTCATATCACCATCTAAGTTAACGACCTCATGGGTGTCACATTTGACCTTTGACATTGCGCGTGTTACCGCACACACAGGAAACACTCCTGGATGCTTCTGTGCGAGCTCATCAGGAACCTCAGAAACTACAGGGACGGGAATTACAACTGGAGTAGCCAGCACTTTGCCACCGGCCAAATCGTTCCCTAGAATGAAGGACACCCCCTTTATGGGAATGTGAGAACACACTCCTACGACAACATTGCCTGATACTAAGGGAGAGTTTAGCGAGACCTCATGCAAAGGAGTATTCACAAAGCCTCCTCCAAAGCCCTGAACAATGGCACCGGAATGCAATGAAGAATCTTCCGAAAATGGCAAAATCCCATCCAGAATGAGAGACTGGAAAGCTCCTGTATCTCTCCATATTGTAATAGCCTGCCTTGATCCTAATTCACCAACCAGTGAAACAAATCCCTCCATCCTAAATGTTGAGGAGCCCTCTAGCTCCCCGTCTGCACCTTTGATACTTCGCACCCCACCCTCTAATGTCGGCATAGGTGTCCTGTCTATGATTTCTACCAGAGCCACAGTTTTTACATTTTTCTGCTTAAGCACAGGGCATCCAGCAACGATATGACCAGGCTCCTTACAGTAAAAACAGATAACCCCCTCTGGGAATGCACTAGCAGAGCCACCTTGCCTAGGAGTCGAAGTAAACCGACCAGCAGACACGGGTGCCGGGAACCGGCTCCCCTGAGAAGGACGCCTACTACCCCTGGACTCCACACGGCCCTCCTCTACAAAGACAGACTTGTGTGTTAACACAAACTCATCAGCCAAGACAGCAGCGTCGGCTATCTTCGATACCTTATGCTCATTTAGATGTGTGGAAACGTTATCAGGAACACACCTCTTAAATTCCTCTAGGAGAACCAACTGTCTGAGCTGCTCCCTTGACTCTGCTTTTTGCGAGGTGCACCACCGGTCAAACAGGTTCTCCTTCTCTTTTCCAAATTCAACATAAGACTGCCCCTCCTGCCTACGATAACCTCTAAAACGCTGACGATAGGCCTCTGGGACCAACTCATAAGCCCTCAATATGGAAGCTTTAACAAGTTCATAATCAGCGCTTTGTTCAAGGGACAGAGCAGTGTAGGCTTCTTGTGCCCTACCAACCAAAACACATTGTAGCAGCAGTGTCCAGGCGGTATCAGGCCACTTCAATGTGGTTGCCACCCGTTCGAAAAGTGGAAAATATCTTTCCACGTCTTTCTCAAAAAATGGTGGCACCATCCTAATATTCCTGCCTACATCAAACCCGGAACGTGACTCTGGATGCAGAGCACCCGCCTGCAAGGCAGCATACTTATATTCAAGCTCCTTCTGTGCACGCTCGTGCTCCAGCAACAGTTGTTTCTCCTTAAACTCACGCTCATGCTCACGCTCCTCTTTCCTCTCTCTCTCCTTAAGCTCACGCTCCTCTTTACTCTCTCTCTCCTTAAGCTCACGCTCCTCTCTCCTCTCCTCACGCTCTCGCTCTAGCTGCCTTTCCTTAAACTCCAACTCCCTAATCCTCCACTCACCCTCTACACCAGGTAATAGCGGAGACGCGCCAGACGATGGAGGCTCCTCCACCCTCTCCTCAAGCACCTGTTCCCTAATGAGCAAAACCCGCAAAGCACCCAAGGCAGATGGTTTCAAACGTTTCTCACTGGGAGTAAGCTCGACCTTGTAGTGCACAGCAAGCTCGAGCAGTTGTTCTTTGGAAAATTTGTCTAATAAGTCATGAGACGGGCGATCAACAAAGTCCCTGATGGAAGCCATTGTCACTGAACTAGACACCCCAAGCTACACACCCAACCTCACAGACACAAAGAACCACTAACGAACCACTGAAGAACAACGAAGAACCACTGAAGAACCATGAATAATGCTAATTGCCAACAATAACAACCAGAATGGAACACGGTGGAAATGTGAGCTCTACGGAGCGCACCTTTCCAGGTTGCACAAACAACCAAAAAAAAATTAAAAAAAACACACCCACCCTAAATAGACGTGTCATACACGCAGGGTGTTAGGTGCTACCAGGTATGCTCACCAAACACTTAAACAAACAAAATAAATCCAACAAAATTTTCCAAACAGGTGCGCCTTCTAACCTGATGTGACCACATATGCTTCTACGTCTAAACTGCAGAAAACCCCGGCCTACCACATGTCTACCCTAAGAAACACTAAATCAAGCCCTACCACACTACCTGTGTTTCCTGGCCGCCCTAACCTACCTACCCTTAAACTAATGCCCTGTAGACCTAACTTTCTTCAACCACACCTGCTACCAGTCAAAGATCATATACAATCATTTCATTGACCGCCCCAGGAGTACGTGGTGCACCGGACGCTAACCCACAACCAGAAAATAATGTCCCTATCTACATGTGGTGCCTACTAAACTATATATTTTAACAGCATAAGTAGTCACATCAAATTACAAACAAATACGGCATACTCACCTGTTTGATGAAAATGGCTCAGCCCCCACGTTACACCATGTGTAACGAACACCACCCAAACCATAATATGATGACACCCCGTGCAACACAAAAAAAAAATCACCAAACAAATTTCTAGGGGTAAAAGATCCCGGACGAGCGCCCAATTGTTACGACCCTGGCTCATGGGTACGCAACCTATGTGTAATCAACACCAAAACCCTGTGCTCTAACTCAAAAATGCTACTAAACCAAGGAACTACTAATATAACTATAAACTAATGTACTGGTAACCCAACGGACAAGGACTGTAAGAACCTGACAGCTCTTTCACTAGGCACAGAACGTGCATGTGTGTTTCTGGGTCTGCCTTTGAAGCTCCCCAGCAGGTAACCAATCAGCACTAATTGGCTAATTGGCAGCCCTCACCTGCCTGCCCTGGCGACACAGGAGTGACCAGGCCTCTAGTACATAACAATGAACAAGGAAATTCTAAATAAAAATTTGGTTTTTTGATTGACCTTAGTAATAACTTTTTGTGCCATTTTTTCATTAGAAAGTTTGTTATTTAAAATAAAGCCCAGGTAGGTGACCTCCTCTTTATCCTCAATAATGTTTTCACCTACTCTAATTTTAAAACCCTGGGATTGCTTTAGGTTGGCGTTTGACCCAAAGAGTTTGGCCTCTGTTTTTCCCAGATGTAGAGACAATTTATTGTCACTGAGCCAAGAGCAGATCTTTTTCATTTCATTGCTCAGGACACTTTCCACTTTAGACTTATCCCTGTCAGAGACCAGGAGTGCCGAGTCGTCAGCAAACAGGAACAGGTTGCAATCGCATGCCGATTTCATGTCATTAATATATATTAAAAACAGTTGAGGCCCCAAAATGCTTCCTTGGGGGACCCCACATGTCACTGGAAGGGACGAGGACAAGGTGCCATTGATGTCTACCACCTGTTCTCTTCCCTCCAGGTAGGACTTGACCCATTTGGCTGACTTGCTATCAAAGCCTATCGCTCTCAATTTTTCTAGTAGGATGGAGTGGTTGACCGTGTCAAACGCCTTTTGCAGGTCCAACATTACCATCCCGCAGTAGTTCCCCTTGTCCATCTCCCGTTTTATATAATCGGTCAGGTACAGTAAACAGGTGTCAGTGGAGTGTGATTTTCTGAAACCTGATTGGAACTGGTACAGTAGTCTATGTTCAGTCAGGTAGTTGTCTATCTGCTCATATACCAGCCTCTCAATTACCTTTGATATGGAACAAAGGATAGAAACGGGGCGGTAGTTACCTGGATCTAGTTTGTTTCCTTTTTTAAATAGAGGGGTTACCCTAGCAAGCTTGAGTTCTTGCGGGATGTGACCCTGGTTGATGGAGAGGTTGGTGATATGGGCTACAATGGGAGCTATGATGGAAGCAGAGTCTCTGAGAAATCTGGTGGGAATATTGTCATGGCCTGTGGCTTTTGTTGGCTGCAGCATACTGAGTTTTTTCATAACCTCTTCAGTAGTTACTTCAGTCAATTTAAAATCATTTTCACGTACACCCAGTTCCTTATAAAAGGCCTGGATGTGCTGTATGCCATATCGGCCAGAGTGGATCGGCATGCAGTTTGTTCACCAAAGTGGTAGCAACAGTTGTGAAGAAGGTGTTTAAACAATTTGCCACGCTCAATTTGTCAGAGATGATCGTGTTATCTATTTTCAGGTTGAGAGTTGTGGTTTTAGTCTTGAGTCTATTATTGTGACCCAGTGTTTTTAAAGACTTCCACAGTTTTTGAGGATTATTTTTATTTTCCTCAATTTTTTCGTTAAAATAGTTCAGTTTTGCTTTTTTGATCATATTGGTTACTCCATTTCTTAGTGTTTTACAGGTCTCAAAGAGCTGTTCATTTTAGTTTTTCTGTATTTAGAGAAGCTCTCATTTCTCACTCTGATGGCTTTTAGAATCTCGGCAGTGACCCAGGGCTCTGTTCTAGCTTTGACCCTGGTCACCTTTGAGGGTGCAAGCGTGTCAATAACTGAAAGGAAGGTGGTTTTATGTCGTTTAGATGTGCAGTTTAGTACATTTGTCCAATCTACTTTGTCCAGAGCTGTTTTTAAGGCTTCACTTGTGTAGTTTTTCAGAGATCTGAATCTGATTGTGTTGTGACAATTTATTAGGTCTGTGAATTTTACGAGTGCAGAAAATGATGTGATGGTCACTTAGACTGCACTCTATCACACCTCTTCTAGAGATCTTGGTCTGGTCTGATGTCAGAATTAGATCAATGATGGTTTGTGTGGAAGAGCAAACTCTTGTGACTTGAGTGATCAGCTGATTTAAGTCATGTAGGTTGCAGTAATTTCTGAATGATTTAAAGATTGGTGCATCTTTTTTAAGAGTGTTGGTATTAAAATCTCCAATCAAAATCACCTCAGATTTACAAAGATCCACTGAGCTCTCTTCCAGTAAATCATAAAATTAATTTTGAGTTGGAGGTCTGTAGAGGACACCGATTAAGAGAGGTTTTGTTTTAGGAAAAATTATATCAAGCCACACTGCTTCGATATCATTGTGATTTAACTCGGGCCTCATGTTAAAACAAATGTCCGCTCGGACATAAACACATACACCCCCCCCATTTCTATTTCTGTCTTTACGTATGACAGTGTAATTTTCTATTTCAATCTCAGAGTCATTTATGGAACTGTCCAGCATTGTTTCAGAGAAAGTTAGTATTGCGGCTTTGCTATTTCCAAACATTATTCTGATTTCGTCCATTTTATTGATTAAGCTTCTTACGTTGAGATGAGTGATATGGAGTCCTCTGGAAGAGAATACACTGTCCATTTCTGCGGTAGTTAGAAGATCCGCGCTGCCTCCCTCGTCCGCTGGGTCCGACGGGCTGTAGCAGGAGCCCACGGAGGGCACCCTAATCTCCTCTTGCAGCTGAGTCGGCTGAGACAGTTCTGGGCCTGGATTCGGTTTTACGTTACCCGACATCAGGAGTAGGAGAATTAGAAGCCAGGTCCTCCTCGCTGGGCTGTTCGGCTTGCCGTCGCAAGTGCGCGCTGCACTTGCGATCATTAAGCTACTCTGAATGGTTAGTAACTTTATTATATCATTAAGCTACTCTGAATCTTTAGTAACTTTATTACAACATTAAGCTACTCTGAATGGTTAGTAACTTTATTACAACATTAGGCTACTCTGAATCTTTAGTAACTTTATTACGACATTAGGCTACTCTGAATGGTTAGTAACTTTATTATTATAATGTTAGCCTATTATCTGAATCGATTTTTTACTTAATTATGTCATTAGCCTACTCTCTGAATTGTTAGTAAATTCATTATAACATTAGCCTACCCTGAATGGTTCGTAACTTTATTATCTTAGCCTACTCTTTGAATGGTTAGTAACTTTATTACAATGTTAGCCTAAACTTAACAGAGACAAAAACGGTAACAGACGTAAAAGCAAATACTAGATGACATGGCAGAAGAGAAGTTCTCAAATATCATGAGACTAACTGACTGCTCTTTAATAAACTGCATGGTTGGAAATCTCAACAACACCCTATCATATACACTGGATGCTGTCGCTGCATTAAAGGTGATCGAACCGGGAACCTCCGGATTGCCAGACGACTGCTCTACCTCCAGAGCCACTGTCGCCCCGTATAATATGGTCCTATAATACTACAGGAACATAAAAACACTGCTGGAGGAGAGGAGAAGAGAAGAGAAGGGGATAGAAATGAGAGAAGAGTGGAAAGAAGAGGATAGGAGAGAAGAGAAGAGAAGGGGATAGAAAAGAAGAGAATAACAGATAAGAGGATAGGAGAGAAAGAAGAGAAGAGAAGAGAAAAGAGAAGAGAAAATGAAAAGAGAGAAGTTACTAATCACTCTGAATGATTATATCATTCATTATATATACTTATATAATATTATATATAATTATATCATTAGCCTACTATCTGAATTGTTAGTAAATTCATTACAACATTAAGCTACTCTGAATCTTTAGTAACTTTATTACAACATTAAGCTACTCTGAATGGTTAGTAACTTTATTACAACATTAAGCTACTCTGAATGGTTAGTAACTTTATTACAACCTTAGGCTACTCTGAATGCTTAGTAACTTTATTATTATAATGTTAGCCTATCATCTGAATTGATTTTTAACTTAATTATGTCATTAGCCTACTCTCTGAATTGTTAGTAAATTCATTATAACATTAGCCTACCCTGAATGGTTCGTAACTTTATTATCTTAGCCAGGCACGTGCACACATAGAGCCCAAGGGGGGCTTGAGCACCTGCCTTTTTGAGCCTCATAAAAAAGTGCCCCTTAAAAGAAATATATATATATATAATTTTTTTTTGCCGTTACGCATATAGACTGCCCTTCCAACTGAAAAATGTCAGGATAGAATCAAAATATTAGGTAAAGAGAGAGAGATGCCCCATATTCCATTACAGTTTGCACGGCCTCCTCAGCGTGCCTCTCCGCCGACCTATATTTTATGCATAGCGTGAGTGGTGATGATGATGGTGATAGAAACCGCTGTGGCGCATACAGTTGAATGCTGGTATTACACTCATTGAGGGACACGAAGAAGTCAAGTCCGATGGGATTTGGGAATCTCAAATACAAATCGGGATTGGAATAAAAAATGCATTTATATTAAACAATACAGAATATACAGCACTTCTTGGGGTCTGTAGGGTAAGCACTTATTCCCTCCCCCCTGAACATTTCTGGAGATGTATGGGCCTTTTAAGTCAGTGATAAAAGTGTCTTTCAAGGATAAGTGAGCTCCTGCACTGATTATTATAGTTCAATATTCAATATTTGATCACCAAAACCCCCCCGCCCGAAAAGGGCCCTTAAAAATCGGGCTCGGTTAAAACACACACAGGTATACTGCCCTTTTCAGCCTTTGAGCACCTGCCCCTCTAAAGTCCTGTGCACGTCCCTGATCTTAGCCTACTCTTTGAATGGTTAGTAACTTTATTACAATGTTAGCCTAAACTTAACAGAGACAAAAACGGTAACAGACGTAAAAGCAAATACTAGATGACATGGCAGAAGAGAAGTTCTCAAATATCATGAGACTAACTGCCGGGACTGCTCTTTAATAAACTGCATGGTTGGAAATCTCAACAACCCCCTATCATATACACTGGATGCTGTCGCTGCATTAAAGGTCATGTGACAAAATCTCCCCATGGTTAATAAATAATAGCAGTGTTGGTCAGACTAAGAGGATCTGTAGAGCTGCTGAACGAAAATGGAGGAAAACTAAGCTCACAGTGCGTGTCCAATTATCTAGCAGTCTCAGTCAATGAGTCAACTACTGTAGATGTCCCCCTTGGAAGGGTGTGGGCGAATTACTTATAATCAAACCAGTGAAACAATTCGGACTTTGTAAGAATGTTTGTTTATTTGGACTTCAATGTCCAGCATCCAATTACTACTCGTTGCAATAATCACCAGGTGGCCAATTAAACAAGCGGTTAGCTTGTAGCTGATAGTTAGTAGCAGCTTACATTCAAGCATTAGTGGATAATGTCAGTAAAGGTTGATATGGTATTTGGTAATGTTCAACCAAGTCGACGTTGATAATAGTTTGTTGATAGTTAGGTTGCAATTGGTACTTGATAGTGTAGCCAGACGTTTAGCCAGCAGTAGCCAGGTTACAGTTAGTCAGACGTTAGTCAGTAGTAGCCAGGTAACAGTTAGTCAGACGTTAGTCAGTAGGCACTCTGCGTTTAGTCAGCAGTGTTCATTCAAACGTCAGTAGACAATACAGAGTCTATAGTCAGCATGTAGTCAGTAGACGATACAGTTGATAGTCAGCATGTACATTCAGTCAGATTATTTACCTATACAAAGGAAAGGAAACAAACGGCATTAATTAGTAACTAGTATATGAAACAAGAGATAAATGCGGATATTAACGGCGCATCCAATGCAACGTACCGTTGGCCAGTCAGAGTTCGCCCACAGGGCTTTTCACCTTACAGCCTAGGGCTAAGAGTGTCACTTAAATAGCGCGACGCGCCGGCGCAGAGACAGCTTACCTGCTCAGAGTCGCAATATGTACTCCAAAGTGCGTCCAGTAGATAATAACTAACTCATGCAATAAATGTATACAATAAATGTTACTTATGATAATAATGAAGGATGAGGACGAGGACCCACCCACGGCTCCCCTCCCCCTAACTCAGCCAAACGAGTTAGTATAGCGATCAGCCCGAGCCGAGGCAATGCTGACTCTCCGGGAGTCGAGACCGCAGCCTCTTGCATTGGTGACGAGCACAATCTCCGCTACGCCACCTGACCGCCCCACTTTTATATTTTAAACGTAGAGCAACTATATGACTCAATTTTAGACATAGATGAAATATATGGCTCAATTCTTCAGTATTCAATCATGGTCTCTAGTCAGACATTCAAACCTGGATTCTACTCCTCCTGTATTTAACCTTGTAAAACACCCACTGTTGTACTTGAACATGGGGTTAAGCATATGATCCATTTCAGCCTTTTAAATGTGGAACCAAACATTGTATTTACCGTGGTCCTCAGTACCTTCCTGGGTTGAATACATCAATTTGTCCCTCCCACTGTATGTATGCCCTCTAGGGGGAACATTGTGGCCTCTTTAAAGGTCTGGTCTACCCCACTGACTACCCTGTAGTACTCAACGGGGGTAGGTGTATTATCCTCCTCGTCACTCTCTTCCCGGGCATAGCCTGTCAGACGTCCTGGCGGTCCGTGTCCCCATTTGGAATATCTCCCACTGCTTGAGGCGCTTGACGTCACCCTCAGGTGCTTCTCGTCATCGCCCTCTGGGGGTTGAATACCTCCCACTGCTTGAGGCGCTTGACGTCACCCTCAGGTGCTTCTCGTCATCGCCCTCTGGGGGTTGAATACCTCCCACTGCTTGAGGCGCTTGACGTCACCCTCAGGTGCTTCTCGTCATCGCCCTCTGGGGGTTGAATACCTCCCACTGCTTGGGGCGCTTGACGTCACCCTCAGGTGCTTCTCGTCATCGCCCTCTGGGGGTTGAATACCTCCCACTGCTTGAGGCGCTTGACGTCACCCTCAGGTGCTTCTCGTCATCGCCTTCTGGGGGTTGAATACCTCCCACTGCTTGGGGAGCTTGACGTCACCCTCAGGTGCCTCTCGTCATCGCCCTCCGAGGGTTGAATATCTCCCACTGCTTGGGGCGCTTGACGTCACCCTCAGGTGCCTCTCGTCATCGCCCTCCGGGGGTTGAATACGGGAGCCACCCGGCGACCCACTCGGCCCCGGCCTGCCCGGACGGGACCGAAGGAAGCCGGCGATCAGGGGCACTGGAGAGGGGCCGGAGACGGGGAACCGACAGCGGAGGCCGGGCACGGGGACAGAGGACCGGCGTAGCGGCTGGGCCAGGCGAGGGAGCCGGACCAAGCGTGGAGGCCGGGCCGGGCGTAGAAGCTGGACCGGGCCAGGCGAGGGAGCCGGACCAGGCGTGGAGGCCGGGCGTCGAAGCTGGAGCGGGCCAGCGGCTGGGCCAGGCGAGGGAGCCGGACCAGGCGTGGAGGCCGGGCCGGGCGTAGAAGCTGGACCGGGCCAGGCGAGGGAGCCGGACCAGGCGTGGAGGCCGGGCGTCGAAGCTGGACCGGGCCAGGCATGGGAGCCGGACCAGGCGATGAGGCAGGGCTAGCTGCCTGGGCAAAAGCTAGCTGAAAGGGCAGTCCTAGCTGAGGGGAAACTGACCTTGCTAGCTGAAGGGGCAGTCCTAGCAGTGGGGAAAACTGACCTTGCTAGCTGAAGGGGCAGTCCTAGCAGTGGGGAAAACTGACCTTGCTAGCTGAAGGGGCAGTCCTAGCAGTGGGGAAATTGACCTTGCTAGCTGAAGAGGCAGTCCTAGCAGCGGGGAGACTGACCTTGCTAGCTGAAGGGGCAGTCCTAGCAGTGGGGAATTGACCTTGCTAGCTGAAAGGGCAGTCCTAGCAGTGGGGAGACCGACCTTGCTAGCTGAAGGGGCAGTCCTAGCAGCGGGGAGACTGACCTTGCTAGCTGAAGGGGCAGTCCTAGCAGCGGGGAAACTGACCTTGCTAGCTGAAGAGGCAGTCCTAGCAGCGGGGAGACTGACCTTGCTAGCTGAAGGGGCAGTCCTAGCACCGGGGAGACTGACCTTGCTAGCTGAAGGGGCAGTCCTAGCAGTGGGGAAACTGACCTTGCTAGCTGAAGAGGCAGTCCTAGCAGCGGGAGAGCTACACACAAAGTGGAGGCCATGCTAGCTGGGGAAGCTACACGTAAAGTGGGGCTAGCAGAGGGACTGGGTTAGCTGCCTGGGCATGGCTAGCTACAGGGCCTATGCTAGCTGCAAGGGCTGCATTAACATAGAGGCTGTGCTAGCAGCCGGGGCTAAGCTAGCAGACTGGGGCCATGCTGGTAGTAGAGGCCTGGCAAGCTGCAGGGGCTCTCTCTGTGTCGGCTGGGGTCATTGTGGTTGGATCGTAATGTTAGGGTTTGTAACCGACCCCAAACGCAACGGCACAGAGAGAGTTGTTTCAGAGTTAGCCAAAAACAAGGGCGTCTTTATTCTCAGAGTCACAAGATTGAATTAGGTGGAGAACAGAACAAACGGGGAATCTGGCATGTGAAGAATGTTTGCGGCTCTGCAGATTCTCCCAGAAGGTGATGGTGAGGAGTTTGCCTGTGACGTCTGAGCCGCTCTGCAGATCCCCCCAGCATACACAGAGCGCAACGCGTAAAGCGGGCAGATAAACGAGGCGTAGCTTCGTACGGGGAATCAGGTTCTCCAACAGGGATACTTCACGAAAGTCCTGGGAAGCAACAGACAGGGAACAGCGACGGGAAAGAACAGGCAGATGCAGGGAATATTCAAAAACACTGGCATCTTCCCGACCAGAACGCTGCCGACGGGCAACACAGCAAACAGGGGGTCCAAGGGGAATGGGGTGAGAACACGGCATCCTCCCGTGGAACGATAGAGAGCGATGACGAGTCTCACCCCAGGAACAAGGTCCATGAAGAGGGAGTATTCAAAACGATCCAACCTCGATATTAGGGGAATCAGGGTATATAAAGCCTCTTGGGGCGCTGATTAGAACACACATCAGGTGCGTGATGGTAATTGATACTTGACTTAGAAGTGTGCGTTCGGCCACGGACCAATCATCACAGAATCCTCACAGTACCTTAAAGGAACGGAGCGTGGCGGGGAATGCAATTAATCAACAAAGTACCTTAAAGGAACGGAGCGAGTGGGTGGGGAGCGGACAAAACCTCACAGTAACTCTCTTTGGACTTGGGTTTCCCCCTGTCCTGCAGACACACATAACACTTCCCCTGTTCTGCAGGTACACATAACATACTGATCCAAATCGATGCATTCCGGCTAGATTACACTTCCTTCCTGTCAGCGCTGTATACGGAGTGGCGCCCGAGCGCTTGTCAAAGCACCCGTTTCTGGTGTAAGCGGCCTCCTGTACCGCACAATGCCACAGGCTCTTCGGTAAGTCACCATCTGCCAGCCTACATCCAGCCATTTCGGAAAGGGTGTGCTATTCCCTCTCTGCCGCCCCGCTCTGGTGCGGGGGAATATGGACGTGACGTCATTGTATTTTATCTTATACCTTCACAATAGTGATTGGAACTTTCTATTTGCGAATTCAGTTTTGTGGTCGGATCTCAAACATCTTACTGTACCATAAAGAGCTACGTCTGCCAGGAATTTTTCCGTGGCCTGGAGTGTGTCACTCTTTTTTTCTTTGATAAAGTAAACAGACACTGCCCCTATACACACGTCTGTAAAAGACTGTACACATCCAAAACCTCCTATGTACTCGTTGCTTACTGGGCCGACTAGGTCGATGTCAGCTAGTACAATATTTGTTAGGTAAAGATTTGTTGGGTAAACTTTCCCGTTTGCACGTTTCCACATTGCACAATATTAGTTAGGTAAACTTCCCCTCAATGTGCATACCCTTTGACATTATTTGCAATTTCAATAAACCCTCGTAATTACAATGACCCATAATCTCGTGCCATGTCTGAATGTAGTGACTGGCCGACCTGCTATACACATCATTATTATCATTACACTGGTCGTTGTCATTACACTCCGTTTTCAGATAATATAATCTCTGGTACATCTCTATTTTACCTTTCTCGAAGAATACCTTGGCGCCGCTTGCAGTAGCAGCTACTACAGAGAACAGTCCTTGTGGGAACGATGGTCCGTATAGAGCGTTCTTCTTTAGCGTCGCCGCACGCCGGTGCCCCTCGCTGTCCGTGGGCATACCTGTGCATCTCCCCTCTCCTGCGCCAACCCGCAGGTGCGTCTCCCGGTGGAAAGTGTCGTCAAAGTTCTTGAACCGACTCCTGTCGTTGATGGTATGGGACGACGCACCTGTGTCCAGCCCACAATCAGACCCCTTCTCTGGGTCCGCTGCAGCTGGGCCGGTCCGGCGATGTCCGCCGTCCACACTCCAAAAGCGCAGTCTCCTTGCCCCGTTATCCTCCGGGCGTCGTCTCGGCTCGTCTCACGTCTCACGTCGCCGTCATCGATTCTACGGGCGTCGTCTCGGCTCGTCTCACGTCGACCGTCGCCGTCATCGATTCTCCGGGCATCATCTCGAATCATCTCACATCGATAGTCGCCGCCGTCGTATCCGCTGTTGTCATCCTGTCCACAGCCTTTATCCTGTCCGTAGTCGCCATTCCGTCCGTGGCTTTCGACTCGTCTGCAACCACCATTTTGTTCGTGGCTTTCGTCTCGCTGGTGACCGCCATCTTGTCCATGCGCGTATCGTGCGTTATGATGGTGTTTCTTCATGCACGCTCTGTCTGTGTGCCCCGCAGATTTGCAGGAGCTACACCAGACAGCCTTTGTGCATTTGCTTCTCCAATGGTCTTTATCTCCGCGCTGCCAGCACGCCAGGTCCGCCGTGGTCCTGGTTCTCTCTCTTGGCGCTGCTTGGGCTCTCAGCACCCTCTCCCCCTCCTGCGTGGCGGCTGGGTGGGTGTCTTCTGAGGCCTCGAAGTTCCTTAGCTTAGCCTTGGACTGTCCCAACGTAATGTCCGTTGAACCGTGTGTTATCAGGAGTGTCAACGGCCTGTACAGCTCCGGTAGTCCTCTCACCATCATCGTCACCATTAGCCCGTATCTCTGTGCTTCTCCGGCACTCCTAAGGGCCGTCCCGTGCATGCTGCACAGCATGCGCTCTCCCCAGAGCTCACAGTTCTCTGCTTTTCTATTGAATATCGGCCACCCGTTTTCTCTTTTGTCTTCCATTCTCTTCGTTAATGATATGCTTAGCCTTTTACTCTGGTCGGCCTAGCGACTAGCCACGAGGTGCTATCCTAGCCTATAACTCAGCTAAGCTTACTACAGTACCTCCACTATTTTGCCCCGGCGTTATCTGGGCCCATAACCTGTTAACAGAACTCGCTTCTGGGGCATCAATAATGTGGTCAAGAGGCATGGATTCTCTATTGTGCCTGAATTGTCTTGGCTTCTTTATTCACATATAAGCAGTCGTTGTACAGAGCTCTGCTCTCTTTGAGAGCCGTTGAAGAAGAGAAAGAAATGGGTGGGAACAATCTCTTTTATAGTTACCTCTATGGTAGAATACTCAGGTAGCTACGCCTAGAGCGCCCTCCAGTGGAGACAGATATATATATACACAACTGGCTATATCTGGTGGAGACGATGATATACACAGGTAGACAGTTACAGGTGTAAACAGTCATATGTACAGTTAGACAGTCACTAACATCCCCATACAGAGTCCCTTAATTCAACAATATGTTTGAAAGTTATTTGTTATTGATTTCTAAAAACAAGCTACTGGTGGACCATCCCAGAACATATAAGTGCCAGTGGCCCCCAGAGAGCACAAAGTGCACAGAGAGTCGGTCACCAGTCCCATAGCACACAGCGTCCTAGGTGTGAGATACGTCCTATGAATATAATCCAAATGTATTTGTTGGTTGCGGGAGGCTAATGTAACATTTGTCCAAATATCATCCCAGTCAATCTCAGAGTCTAATTCTGGGATGTCCCCTCGCCAGACTGTATCCAATGACAATTTTGTATATGTGGATTTGATTAAGAGTGTATACAAAGCTGAGACAAATCCTCTTGAGGTTGTCCTGTCCCTGATAAGCTTAATAAAAGGGTGTGGGTGTAATGTTTGAGCCGACGGCACGCCATGAGCCTTGAGCGCCGACCCTAGTTGCAAGTAGAGGAAGAATGATTTGCCGTGGAGATGATAAAAATCTCTTAGGTCCTGAAACGCTCCAAGGCTGTTTTTATCATATCCCCCAGAGTGTGAACTCCCCTCCTCTCCCATTGAGGAATATTAACAGGTTTGTGCCCAACAAGTTAAGAGGTTAAAACGACATCTGAGAACTTTTGTGGATAGTTTGCCAAATGATGCTGTAAAAACAATACCTTTGTGATCCGAGAGAGCTAAGGGAATCAGTGAAACATCAAAATTGTCAAACAATTTAGGGAACGAGAATCGTTCACCGTACGGCCTATTCGTGCAATTTTCCGGTGAATATTCAACCATTGCCATT
>NC_140173.1:58930628-58984809 GCF_963971535.1 Notolepis coatsorum | reverse complement strand
ATTAAAGTGTTAATCTGAATTGACAATCTTTGTTGTGATACTTTTATGAGCATAAACATTCAACAAAATGGTTGAAAACAAAATAGGCCACCACAAATGTGACCAAAGAATTGTAAATACAATTGATTTGCCATTTGCCATGAAGGCAATTTTTTTTTAATTATTTCAGTTAACAAACTTTGCCATTTTATTTATATTGAAATATATTTTTTTTTATAAATTGTATAGTAGGCCTACTTTTTGCTCTGGTAATCCACTGGAAATCCATCCCTGATTGTGGGATCAAGATAATTAAGTTTGTTGGGATCAAACTGATCCCACTCCTGTGTTGTCGGCTTGAACTACCCGTTTTGAAGATTTGAGCCAGATTAAAGCTTGGATTTGATTTTCTGATCTGATCGGACATCAAAGTGATCCTAATCCTGTTTTTTGGTTTTGAACTACCCAAAATCCAAATCTGATCCGATCAGATAGGGATTAAAAGTTTTGAACTAGTGGGCCCTGGGGATAGAAACTCCTTTTGAGTCTTAATCTGACTCTAATACTAACCATAACCCTCTAATGCTAACCATAACCCTCTAATCTTAATCATAACCATAACCCTAATCATAACTGGGATGATAATGTACCAGCAGCAGCCAGGGAGAAGCAGCAGTGAAAGAACTGGAGAAAAAAATAAAACGTTTTCCCAGTTTTTAGGAAATGCTACAGAATTCGATGTGCAACATTCCTCGTGAGAAAACGTTGAAGTGTGTGTCTGTGTGTGTGTGTGTGTGTGTGTGTGTGTGTGTGTGTGTGTGTGTGTGTGTGTGTGTGTGTGTGTGTGTGTGTGTGTGTGTGTGTGTGTGTGTGTGTGTGTGTGTGTGTGTGTTTATAGGTACTTGCGAGGACATACTATGCTCGGCCAACCTTCATTGTGAGGACAAATCCACTTGCGAGGACTTTTGCCTGGTCCTCAGAAATAATATACTTTAGATGACTTTAAAATGATCTATAAGTCCCTAAAATACCTTTTTTAGAATAGGTCCTCACACTGGTATAAGTGTTGATTTCACCCGGACTCATCAGCATTCCTTCAGGGCACACTCGAGAACTGCAGGGGAATGTGTGTTTGGCGCAGATGTGTGTGAGGACCTTTGGAGAGTATTTTTGATTGGTTGGTCTGAGAGGGGATTGTTTTGATTGGCTGCTAGTTTTTGGCCGCTCATCTAGCTACGTGACCTCACGTGGTCTGAGAGGGGATTTTTTTATTGGCTGCTCGTGACCTCACGTGTCACTCCTCTGCATTCGGGGTATTGTAGTACAGTACTAGCATAATATACAATTATATAATATACTATTATACAACGAGGGCGCCTATAGCACTTCTATTTTATGCAATGACACTATTGCATAGATTATGCAAAGTAATGTTTGGCTGAACATCATAATCAGGTCAGGTAAGTCCTATGAACAAAGTTAAGATTAATCTGTTGGTGATCTGGGTTGCGTGATGATAGCCGAACATTTTCCCAGACTGCATCCCAATCAAAATCTACTTCCAGGTTTGGGATATCCTTCCTCCAAACCGAGTCTAGGGGAAGGACCTTATATGAGGACGTAAGTAAGTGGCGATAAAAGTCAGAGACGAAGCCTCTCGACGTCTCCTTGTCATAAAAGAATTTGTGAAATCTGTGGTGCTCAAGTGGAATATCTAATGGGACTCCGTGAGCCTTCAAAGCTGCTCTTATTTGTAGATAGAAGAGATAAGTGGAACTGGTGAGGTCAAATCGAAGATATCCCCCAATGTGTGTATGCCTTTCTTTTCCCATCCCATCTGATTTTCAATAAGGATTAAATTGTTATTAAATAGGGGAGAATGCCTGTGCCATTTATGGTGGTTAGTACACTTTTTCTGTGTGTCACGCCATATCGGGATCACATGTGTAATAAGAGGGCCAAATCTTAAGTTGCATTGCTTAATTGATAAGTTGGTGTACACTATATCCTGCAGTCTATGTGGTGCCAGTATGTTCTCCTCTAATGGTCTCCAGGATACCACTGCTTGAGAATCAAACCAGGTGATCAGTGGTCTCAAAGAGAACGCTTTAAAGTAATAATTGAAGTCTGGAAAGGCTAAACCCCTGTCGGTTTTATTTCTCTGTGCAGTAGATCTTTTTAATCGTGGATGTTTGTTGTTCCAAATAAATTTATATGCAGCAGAGTGTAGTTTTTGCCAGTAACCAGCAGGGGGGGGGGGGGGGGGGGGTAACGGCAACATCGAGCTGATGAAGTAAATTCTGGGCAAAACATTCATCTTAACTATTGACGCTCGGGCCTGTAATGAGTTTTTTTATTTTGACCACCTGCCGAAGTCATTTGTGATCCTGTCTCGCAATCCGGAATAATTATACTTCACCGTTTGGCTTATAGTGGGGAATATTTCAACTCCAAGACATTTAAAGTGTTCTACCATGGGTATATTTGCTGGGAGGATGGTAACCTTCGCAGTCACATTGAGTGGAAGGAAGGGAGATTTTGGCCAGTTTATCTTAAATCCCGATAGATTGAAAATCTATCTATTACTTTGAGAAGATGAGGTAGAGAGGTGGCAGGGTTTTGCATGAACAAGATTACATCATCTGCATATAAGCTAATGTGATGCTGTGTGCCCTTAATTGAGATCGGTGCTATGGACTGGGATTGTCTTATGTACTGTGCTAAAGGTTCAAGGGATATAGCAAATAGTACGGGACTAAGAGGACAACCCTGTCTGGACGAGCGTGACACAGGGAAGAGTGGAGAGCAGAATTGACCTGTTAAGATCATGGCCGATGGATCTGTATATAGTACTTTGATCATATGAATGAACCCATGACCTAACCCCATCCTTCTAAGTACTGCCCATAAATAAGACCATTCCAACCTGTCAAAGGCTTTCATCGCGTACAGCCGTAGGAGGTGCGGCATCCTTGCTGGCATCTATCACATGCAGTAACCGTCTAATATTATCCGCCTCTTATGAAGCCTGTCTGATCAGGGTGAACTAAAGATGTCATATGCTTTTGAAGTTGGATGGCTAGTACCTTAGCGTACAGTTTGAGATCGGTTCCAAGGAGGCTTAAGGGTCTATAACTGCCACATTCGGTGGGATCCTTATCTTTCTTAAGTAGGACAGATATGAGTGGCATATTGACATCCCTGGAAAAGTTTCCCTCTTTGACTGAGTGTAAAATCATATCAAGTAATAGGGGTCCAATTACATCCCAGCATGAGAGGTACAGTTCGGGTGGAATGCCGTCCCAGCCGCCTGTATCAGTTCCGCAACCGTTCCTATTTCCGGGGTAGGCCTGATTGGCCCCGACAGGCACGTGACCCGCCGCGGCCACGCCCCGCGGCAGCCCCAGCGGCAAGCGCGCTACTGCTGGAGTTCGCTTCGCCTTTCACATCGCTGCCATTGGCGAAAGCAGGATGAGAGGCGAGAGCGTAGATTTCGCTGTGTATCATTTAATCATTTAACATTTGAAAGGCATACATTGTTGTCATACAGAAGTACAGAATACTTTTATCCAAAATGCTTTTTACTGTTACACTGTTAGAGACTGTGCTAGACAAATGAATGACTAATCCGGTCAGAAATAACAGAACTAATAACGTTAGTAAGCACTGCTTATATGCTTATTATGTCTGCTGGGTACAGTAAACGTTTCTCCCGGTACATTCTGAAGAGCACACCGCTGTATGTTGGAGAACCAGCGGTCTTCCGAAGTTCTGCTCCTCCTCACTCGAGTGAGACTAAAGCCGTGCACAGCTCAGCCCTGTGAGACGCGAGCAGGAAGGAGCTGGGAGTCCTTCCAATCGGAATATGTTGTTTCTTTACACATATGTTGGATTATGAATATGTCTTTATAGCTACAAATGAATGCTTCCAGGCTGGTCCGCGACCCTCCGTGCTGCGATCATTCCGATTGGAAGGACTCCCAGCTCCTTCCTGCTCGCGTCTCACAGGGCTGAGCTGTGCACGGCTTTAGTCTTGCGTGGCCGTGGCGGGTCACGTGCCTGTCGGGGCCAATCAGGCCTACCCCGGAAATAGGAACGGTTGCGGAACTGATACAGGCGTCCCAGCCAGGGGCCTTACCACTTTGCAAGTCAGAAATAGCCTCCCTGAGTTCCTATAGTGCAGACCTGGGCATTGTACGGCCCGCGGGCCGGATATGGCCCGCGGGATGATTCTGACCGGCCCGCAAAAGATTACATGATAATTTTTTTTTAACTTTTTTTTTCATGTCAACGTTCACACGCACAATATACGCTTAGGAGACATGCTCAGAAGATGTTGGTTCTCTTTGGATCCACCTACATATGTGAACAGACATTCTCAGTCATGACGTTTACCAAGTCCAGGTACAGATCCTCTCTCACTGATGAACATCTGGCAGCTGTGCTTCGCATCTCCACCTCAGACATGCAACCTGACTTTGATGGACTTGTTAAAGCTCAACAGAGACTGGATTTCTCACACTGAATGAAAAAAAAGAACTGAAGAACACTAAAATGTGGAAATATAACAAGTGAAATGGGACACTTGATATTTTGTTTTCTTTTTTTTGCACAGTTCTGAAAACATTAAATGTTTAATATAGGCATGTAAAGTAAAAAAGGCTACAAAACTGGGACACTTTTCTTTACACAGTTCAGTGACATGTCTTGTTTATTTTTGCTATAAGATGATGTGATGTCTTTAGAAAGCTAAGAAAATCCTTGTTTCAATAGTATATGAAACTCAAAATGCCCTTTGTTATTAATGTTTCACATTTTGTTTATCATTTTGGAAATAAATTCTATTTGAATAAATGATATTTTTGAAAGTTAACCTCACCTTTTAATTGCCAAATAATAACATACACTCTTACCAGGGGTCAAAACAATGCCATTTACTGCTTTTTATATAGAAATAAAATGTATATTATGCATAATTGAGTTTGGAATTTTGGCCCGGCCCCCCAACATATTTTCAGTTGCTCATTCAGCCCCCTGGGAAAAATAATTGCCCACCCCTGCTCTAGTGTAATAGGTGCATCTAACCGTTTAGCGTCTTCCTCTGAGAGTTGTGGTAAATTAATTTGATCAAGGAATTCCTCCAGTTTATTATGATCGAAGATCACTTCTGACTTGTACAGGTTGGAGTAAAACGTACGAAAAGTCTCGTTGATTTTTTTGGGGTCGGTGGTAACCATTCCCTGTTGGTCCTTGATGACAGGGATATCCACAAATTGTTCACTGGACCGTATATTCATAGCTAGTAGGTGACTAGGTTTAGAGCCATGAAAGTAATAATGTTGTCTTGTTCTGTGTATTTGAAATTCAGATTGTTGTCTTAAAATGGAGTTAATCTCTGTGTGGAGTTACCTTGTGGAATAATCTGGAGGAGGAGATCAAATCCAGTCAATCTATAAATATATTAAAGAGGAAGTTCAAAAAATTATACCAGGGAGGAAGACCAACGTATTGTATGAGAATGATTTGAAGGGTGACATGAGAGTATAGTCTAGTGTGTGTGTGTGTGTGTGTGGGGGGGGGGGGTGATATTGTCCAACTGCAGTGACTGCTGGTTCAACTCCCCGTTGTGGAATTTGTTTTGGGGTTAACGCTTGCTGGTAGTGCACCTTAACCGCACCTTCACACCTGCGTCCTTTTCACCATAACCATTCATCATGACACTGACACGCTGTCCTGTAGTGGACCGTACGTAGTTCACGCATAATACATGTTTCAGGACCTCAGAGACCTATATTAACTTCAATTCAATTGAATTAAAAAAAAATGTATTAGTCCCGCAGGGGCAATTTAGAGCATGGATACGGCAAACAGCTGCACTTCTACACATTCAAGACAAAACAGGGGACAAGAGACATACATGACACTACCAAAGCACAAGAGACATGACACTGCCAGAATGGGATCCCTACATTGTTGATCTGTCAAGTCCAATAAATAAATTCGGTCAGTACAATTTAATTTTTTTTTAACTTAATCAAGGGGTCAAAAGGTGCATAACATGTTAGTAAACTGACCATTCCTTGTACTGTGGCCATTCACCAGTCGAATGGCCTCTGGAACAAACCCAAACTTCCTTCTGTTTGTTTTACAGGCAGGCTGTCTAAAGCGCTTTCCTGAGGGCAGCAGGTCAACACACACATGAAGGACATGTGTGGAGTCACCAATTATCTTATGTGCTTTCGGGAGCACTTGAGCTGTTAAACTGCACTAGGGATCTGTGTGTTCTGGCGATAATTTTTTAGCTAAGGTTGACAACACCTTGCAGTTTGTTCTTGTTTCTTTGACAGAGGGATGTGAACCAACATACAAATTAAAAGGTCAGAATACTTTCAATAAAGGAAGAATAAAATGTTGCGTGCGTGTGTGTGTGTTAGACATCAAAGAGGTCAGTGAAATCATTCTGACACAGAGACAATGAGGAGCCAGATGACCAGACACTAAACCAGGATAGAGCTGTTCAGAGAAGCTGCAGTAGAAGGTGTGGAGGTGTGTCCATCTGTCAGAGGAGACTCTAGAAGGTGTGGAGGTGTGTTCATCTGTCAGAGGAGACTCTAGAAGGTGTGGAGGTGTGTCCGTCTGTCAGAGGAGACTCTAGAAGGTGTGGAGGTGTGTCCATCTGTCAGAGGAGACTAGAAGCTGTGGAGGTGTGTCCATCTGTCAGAGGAGACTCTAGAAGCTGTGGAGGTGTGTCCGTCTGTCAGAGGAGACTCTAGAAGGTGTGGAGGTGTGTCCGTCTGTCAGAGGAGACTCTATAAGGTGTGGAGGTGTGTCCGTCTGTCAGAGGAGACTCAAGAAGGTGTGGAGGTGTGTCCGTCTGTCAGAGGAGACTCTAGAAGGTGTGGAGGTGTGTCCGTCTGTCAGAGGAGACTCTAGAAGGTGTGGAGGTGTGTACGTCTGTCAGAGGAGACTCTAGAAGGTGTGGAGGTGTGTCCGTCTGTCAGAGGAGACTCTAGAAGGTGTGGAGGTGTGTCCGTCTGTCAGAGGAGACACAAATCTGGTGGAGACACACACACACCTCATTACTAGTTATCACCATACAAACACACACGCATACACACACGCACACCTAAACACACACACACACACGCACGCACATACTCATGTTTCCTCAGTCCAGATTTAATCTTCAGCAGAGTCCAGACTGTAGAAGCAAGAACAGATAGTAGCTAAGTTTCCATCCACTTGTCAATTGAATTTAAAGCCTATTTTTTATGTTTGCAAAAAACATTAATGTGAATTATGCCGGTGAAAGTGTGTTTCCATCCAACAGATTTGATGTGAATAGAAACCTGTGTGTAATGATGTCACATGCTGTAAAAAGACACTTTTGCTAAAATATTGTTACATTGAATATATTTCCTACATTTTAAGCGTTTAATTTCTACACAAAATTAGCAAATAAACCGCACAGTGCACACAAATGTTTGTCCAGTTAGCCAAATCACATATGAAAAGGAATCAAGTTTATCAAGAACTAATTAATATGGATTAATACAGAAGATGCATAACATGATATGCATAATGGAGATGTATAATGGGAGATGTATAATGTGAGATGTATAATGTGAGATGTATAACAGAGATGTATAACAGGAGATATATAACGGAGATGTATAATGGAGATGTATAACAGAGATGTATAACGTGAGATATATAACATGAGATGTATAACATGATATATATAACGTGAGATATATAACATGAGATGCATAATGGAGATATATAACGGAGATGTATAACGTGATATGTATAACAGGAACGGAGATGCATAATGGAGATGTATAACGGGAGATGTATGACAGAGATGTATAACGGTATATTTTGTATATATATATAGCCTTTGTTCGCCATCTCCTTCTCTAGTTGTTGGTTCTAATTATAATGTCTAAAACAGAAACACATGGTGGATAACTGATAAAGAGAAAATCCGGTAAGGTTGAGTGCAAAAACCTTTTGCCGATATTCATGAAATTGTATGGAGATTTACTGTTTCCATCATACGTTTTTCATTTGATAACACTTTATTTGCATAAAAACATGTGGATGATACTTAGTTAGTGATTGATCTATTATGTTATTGGTCTGTTATTCTATTGATATATAATTGTATTGATGTTATTTTAATGATATATTAGTTTCATGTTATATCAATACTATATACAGTAATATACACTATATAAATATTATTTAAATGGATATTTCATTTTCATAGAATTAGTCTGTCTATAATTGAGTAAATGTTCTTAGTTACTTTTCACCCTTGATAGGTAAGAACTATTACTCAAGTACTGTATTTAACCGCTTCCGCTTAACACATTGGTGGCCAGACTCCAGATTTCTCTGGTTAACTCACCAGCGGTTGAGTGCCAGACCCGAGATTTCTCGGGTTTTCATAGTTTTTTCTTTTATTCGATTTTCTTATTCATTACAGGTTCACGGACCTCTGTGTTACCATAGGAAATCATTCTGAGATCCCCAAAGTGCAATACCGGCCACATCCTGCTAGGTGGCAGTATCGCCCACCCTTTGAAACCTTATTTCACACTGTGTTACATTGTATATGGTCCGGGCGGAGAATGTAGACCAACCCAAGTGAATCGCTTCATCCGACCACTTCGAAACGGATCTAGCACATTCTATCCATAAGTTGTGCCAAATTATGTCCGGGACCAGATGGACATCAATACTGGAAATCGCGATCAGACAATTGGAATATTATTTTTAATCAGCGTGTGTGGTGTTCAAAACGAATGCCGTTACTGGCGATCAAAGCATCAAAAAACGACCATGAATTCATGATGAAACATAATACCTATTATATACCTTTGATTTGGAAATAGTAGCATGTACAGGTGAGCAACGTGAATGCTTTTAGCTAAATTCACATGCCGCTCCAGAGCACAATTACCAGGAATTAGCCAGGATCACTCTGAAACTATACAATATTCACCACGGTATAACACGCGAATGTATACATGACAAAATGTATTATTTTTCACACGTTGAACGAGTGATAGTTACTGTCAAATGAGCCATAGTATGTCTCCATAGCTATAATATAGAATATAGATATAGCCCTGCAAACACCGCGACGCACAGTGAAAATCCCTATCCTTTACAGCGGTGGCACACCGAGTACAAGGATGGCTAAAACGGCTGGCATCCAAAGTGTTAAGCCTGAGTGTTCCGGTACCGGTACAAAATGAATATCACTGATAAATAGATCAATACAGTCCGTATTAATTAATGTTGCATTTCTTTTTCAATTGTAGCCTAGATTAAATACCCTAACTCTATCAAAACAGCAGTCAAAGTGTATATTTTCAGCACTATGTTTGTTTACCAATGATTTGAAGTGTTATTAGTAGGGCTGGGACTTTATCGCATTAATTAACTACAGAAAGAATTAAAAGTTAAAAAAAATTATGCATTTAATCGCATCATGATTTTTCTTTATTGTGTAAGAATGTTACCTTTCAAAGGAGACCAGACTCATGCATGTGCTATAAGTATAAAGTATAATAAATAGCAACTTAAATGTTTTTCTTCTGGTCTGGTTTGTTCATACCGAATACTGAAAAAATAAGAGAAATTGAGATCAATCAAAAGTTTTTTTTTTTAATGGTCAACTGTTCCGGAATGTACTTGAAAGTACTGGGTTTTACAGCAGGTGTACCACGAGCTGTACTATATATGATGCCAATACATTAATCTAATCTAATTTTGATGGGTCGCAAGACTCGCAAAGCGCTTCCGCCATTCCATTTTCACGCGGCTGCGTCATTATAAGGAGCTCTGGAGGCGTTGTTTTGTATGCAAATGACCTTAACGGGGACGCGCTTTCGCGTTTGAGACATATGCCATTCCCCAACGCAGATATCAGATCATATCACAGGTGCAAACGTTTGAGCCACTTAAGACATATTCATTGATTCTGTCTCATTCTGTTATTGTTTTCCATTTTCTTTGATTTAATTGAGAATTGAGGTACTCCTACATGCCACAAAAGCTAACCCTAACTTATTCATTTACGTAAACCGTTCCAACTGTAGTTTGTTAGCCTGCCTGCTGACATGACTCGATAAAAGGTTAGATTCAGAATAAACTATTCATTATGACAACGTTGTTTTGCACTCGATTTGACCAGAACAGTCTCCGCTCTGTGGAAATTACTTTTTATTCACCCTCCACTGATCGTTTTAAAGTTAGAAACCACACTGTTCAATGTTTTGGTCCAGAACTCCAGTACAACAGTACCTGGGTCAGACAAGAGATAACAACAGTTTACATACATGAGTTTGTCCAGTCCAACAGAGAGCAGTTTCTCTCTTGAATCTCCTGGGTTATTGGAGCGCAGGTTCAGCTCTCTCAGGTGGGAGGGGTTGGAACCGAGAGCTGTGGCTAGAGCAGCCTTCCCTAGTAACACAACATTGGACCAGCCTGCAGAGAGTTCAGCATTATTAATACTATACATAATAATAAATATATTACAATTGATCATTTACAATTGAGCCATTTTGTTACTTTTGTATTTTGTAAAATGTGGCATGAATATTAAGAACATGAATATTAAGAAGGATTTATCAACAACCATAGAACAAGATGAGGTTGTGTGAATTATGAATTAATTACACCAGTGCACACAGTGAGAGGAAGCATTGTTTTCACTCCTGTCTGTGATTCTGTCTGTGTGTCTGTCTGTACCAGCCATAGCTCCTACAGTTCTGATCCAGTTTGGATGAAATGTCGCACATATAATGTAGGCCAACAATTCTCAAATATATTTAAAATCAATCAATGACAAGTATTTTATTTGAATACATTTTCATCATTGTCCATTGAAATCATTATTAAGGGTAAACATAAACGCACAAGGGTGATGCTACACAAAGCCTCAGCTCTGGTAATCAGCTCTCTGGCAACAGTTTACAATATGAAATAATTTCATATATATAAATATTAGGGATGCTCGATATTGGCTTTTTTACCGATACCGATATTCCGATATTGTCCAACTCCAATTTCCGATACCGATACCGATATCAACCGATACCGATATATGCAGGGTTTCCCCCCCCCCAAAAAACATAATAATTTCAGGTAACTAATCATTTCACTGGATGCATTCAAAAGGCTTTCTAAATGTAAGCATTATCTGTGCAAAATATGACAAATACTTAGATTTAATGGAAAAAAGTGCCATATTTATTTTGTCAACAACAGCAGCTTGGATCACACTCTCCCCGAGATAATCCTGACAAATATCTACTTCTTCACAAAATGTAAACAACATTGTACCTATACAACTGAGGTAAAGTGCAAATAACTGAAACATAAAAATAATACTCCAGCAGTGCTGGACCAGCCCACATTTAAAAGGAACACGCCAACAGAAGACGATAAGCTAAGTTATTTTAAGCAGCCCCACTCATTATCCTACTTGCGGTAACACAATCCTTCAAATAAACTGGGCTCAAGCCCTGCTCTAGATGAGCTCTACATGTAACTGGCCAGTGGCCATCATTTGGCTAATAAAACACTATAATATACTAAAATAACAACCTGGGCTCAAACAGCCCTGCTCTTTCAAGTAACCAAATGTGCAAATGAAAACAAAAATGTCACAGAAGAAACGGTATTAGTCCAGAGTCCAGTCCTATTTTTTAAAGTACAACAAATTAAAGTGAAAGAAAGACTGATGCTGACTGGACTATATGACAGTGACCATGTCCTATTTTTTCTCCATGTCCTTGTGAGTGAGAGGTAGATTCTTCTGGATGAAAATCAGCATCTCAGCATTATTGCAATGTATTCGATTCCGCTTCTCATCTATGACATGGGCGACAGCACTGAAGAGCCGTTCGCTGTCGACACTGGTGCAGGGTGCAGTGAGGTACTTGCGTGCTACATGGGCAATAGCAGGGAAGCAGGCCTTGTTGAACCTCCAGTAGTTGAAAGGGCAATACGTCTTGAAGATGGTGACTTCCCCCAGGTATGCATGCACCTAAAAAAAAAAAAAAAAAAAAAGACAAATGTACAAAACAAACATTTAATTAAATTAATTCTATTTACTTTTCTTCAAAGTCCAATCTTTATTTTATTAATTGTATATCCATTTTCATGTGAAGCACTCTGCAATTCAATTCAATTAGTTTGCTAATAAAATGTATTATTCACCTGTGATGCCGTCTCCCCTGTAGCTGCTTGTTCGCTGAGTTCGTTCTCCTCCAGGATTTCTTGGTACATGTCCTTCAGTTTCGGGCTTCCAGTTCGGGCCTTCTTAGGTGGGGGGTCCTGGTCTTCCTGGCCATCTGCAGCCTCTCTTTGCTGATCATCACTGCCACTGGCCATTCTTTCCACAACTTTCAGAAGCATATTGCGTGCTTCCTCCTTCTTGTCGTTGTCAAAATAACGATCTTTGTAACGAGCATCAACAATGGTTGTAATGGCATAAAGAGGTTCTCCTTGCACACAATGGAAGCAGTCACTGACAGCTTCTAGTAGAGTACGTTTGGCTGTTTTCACACCTTTGTCCTGTGCTTCGTCACTCTTGGTAAGCAGCCGTGTCAGAGACACCACACCAGGGATGACATCTGCAGCAGTAGTCTCGGCAGAGCTGATGTCCCTGGTCAGCTGTTCAAAGGGTTCCAGTAGGGTGATCATCTTCTCCAGAATACCCCATTGAGTTGCTGTTAATGTTGCAGGGAGTTCATAATCAGCAACATATGCACTTAAAGCCCTCTTCTGCTCCACCAGACTCTGCATCATATAGAAGGAGGAATTCCACCTGGTGGTGACATCCTGTTGAAGCCTTTTAACAGGCACTTTGAGTTCCTTCTGTATGTCTTCCAAACGACTGTAAGCTAGCGGTGAGTGCTTGAAGTGTCCTACCACTTTCCTCCCCACAGCCAGAGCCTCTGCGATGCTGCGTTGAGACAGGGCACCTCCGTTCACTGCCAGCTGCAAGCTGTGCGCCATGCAGGGCAGACTTTTCACACCAAACTCCGCCGTAGCTTTAGCCATGTTACGTGCGTTATCCCTCACCACAACTTGTACTTTTGACTTGGGGATTTTCCACGTCTCAAACATCCCTTCAAAAGCAGCTGAGATCGCTACTGCTGTATGAGACCCACGGCACTCTTGGGTATTAAGCACAGCCTTTTTCAGCACAAAGTCCGCATCCAGCCATTGTGCAGTCAAGCTCAACATGCTAATCGGGCTAACGCTTGAAGACCAGATATCTGTTGTGAAGCTAATGGACACAGCATTTGAAATTAGCTTCTCGACGTGACTGTACACATTATTGTACAACTCGGGCAAGCAGATATCTGTGAAATACTTGCGACTGGACATGGCAAAGCGTGGCTCGAGATACTCCACAAGTTTGGTGAATCCGGCGTCTTGCACAATCTTATTTTTTTTTGATGGCTTTCGTCCTGGGGTGGTCCTTGTTGTATTTTAGTTTTTTATAGACCGACTCGTTAAGAGACAACTGCATTGTGGGTTTAACTTTTTTCCGTGTCTCACTTATCTTCTTTTCTTCGTTTGCTTTCACAAATGCTGCATATATCTCCGGGTGATTCTTCCTAAGGTGGGAGATTAAATTTGTTGTATTGAAGGAAGATATCTTGGTTCCTCCTCGCATAACCTCCGTTTTACAGTCATTGCAAATGGCAAGTTTCTTATCTGGAGACACTTTGAAATAATTCCAAATCAGAGACATAACGTTAGCTGTTCGGGCTCCACTTGCGGACTTGTTGTTACATGTATGCTGCAAGTGACGACGCGGTTTGATGATGTCATCAAGCACGCACCGATAGACGTCTGGGTTGGCTCACCCATAGATATATATAGAACACTAGATAGCTTAAGGCGGAGTCACCAGCGTCGCTGAACCGCCGCCATCTTGCTCCAGTCAGCCTTGAGTGAGGGTGTGTGAGGATTGGCTCGTTCCCCGCCAGACGCTTCTTCAAGGTACTGTGTTGATTGGTGCATTCCCCGCCACACACTTCAGGAGCGATTACCAATTCCATCACGCACCTGTCGTAGTTTGTAATTAGCGCTCCAGAGGCTTCATATACTCGGACCTTCTATCAATCGTGGTGGGGTCGTTTTGATTACTACTGCTACTGCCTGTCTCCCCCCGTTGTTGTACCTCGTCTACTTTTCTCCAGGACATCTTTGGAAGTCTCCGCTGGTGTATATCTTGATCATCCGTTTGGAGCTGTGCCTCGTTGCCCGCTTATGCGTTTGCGCTTTGGTGAGTTTTTGGAAACAAACCTTTTGGATTATCTGTTTTTGTGTGTTTGGATAACACTGAAGAAATACCGTTTTTGTTTTGTACTGGACTCAGCTCATTTGTGTGTTTGGATAACACTGAAGAAGTACCGTTTTTGTTTTGTACTGGACTCAGCTAATTTGTGTGTTTGGATAACACTGAAGAAGTACCGTTTTGTTTTGTACTGGACTCAGCTAACTTGTGTGTAGTTTACAACGAAGATCAAGTCACTTGTATTTCATACTGGACTCAGCTAAGGGAGGACTGAACTGCACTGCCTCTGTGTACAGTTGGACTGTTATTGATCACTCTCTCTCTCTCTTTCCCCGTTTCCACTCCGAGTTGGATCTGGGAGCCGCAGCGGCGCCTAGGCCGATTCCCCACGTCTAACACCAGGAGGATCTGCAGAGCCGCAGACAACTCTGCCGAAGGCATCTCCTTCTTGTTGATTCTGATTTGTTATTTGGCTCATTTTTGATTCTGTAATAAATACGCCCTAGTGTTTGGCTAACTCTGAACTACCTGTCTGTGCCGTGCTGTTGAGGTCGGTTTCAAACCCTAACAGGGTGAGTGAGCTGCACAGACAAAAATACTCATAACTCGCTGAAATATTGATGGATTTACAAACGGTTTGGTTTATTACAAGCATTATTAACGTGGCTATGATTCAAGGTTTGTTAAAAAACATTTTAAAAAATTGTTATTGTTTTTTTTGTTTTTTTTACCGATACCGATATTTTCCGATATCACATTTTACTGGCCGATAATATCAGACATGCCTAATAAATATACATTTATTTTCTTTTTCTTTTTACAATTCTACATTTTGTTTAATTTCTTTGAGTAAAATGTGTCTCAATATAATACTGACCAGCGTTTCTCCAGTTTACAGTGTGGACTCTTCAGTCCAACAGAGAGCAGCTTCACTCCTGAATCCCACAGATCGTTGTAACTCAGGTGCAGCTCTCTCAGACTGGAGGAGGTAGAGCTGAGAACTGAGAGTTTACAGTCCTCCAGCCTGAATGAAGATGGATGGGAAGGAAACCAGAATGAACCCAGCATGCAGGAAATATGTCATTATTTATACAGGTAAAAAGTAGTCAGTAGTCATTAAACTAACCCTAACACTCAGTAGAGCAACTGATTTACAGAGTTCCCTGTCCTGCAGCAGAAATAAAATATATAGAATGTAAATAGAAAATAGAACGAAGATGATTTAAAAATATATATATTTTTAATTGTCTTGCAAAAGAAAGGATGAGAAAGTACATGAATATTAAGAAGGATTTATCAACAACCATACAAGATGAGGTTGTGTGAATTATGAATGAATTACACCAGTGCACACAGTGAGAGGAAGCATTGTTTTCACTCCTGATAAAGAAATTCAAAATGGTGTCAGACCGAATTCCCAATACTATAGTTGGGTCAAGAACCAACATTCTGTGACCATTCTCTGGCTAAGATGTTTTGATGATTGATTTGACTTCTATGGACCTTTTATAAAATATTTAGCCCCCGTGTCCCTCCGAAAGATCCCGGCATTTTTTGTCAAATGGCCAAATCCAAAATACTAGGTTGGGGAATATAAGTCAGATCTTGTATGTGGTGAGCGTGCTCTCAAACTTCCAGCCACACATTCTCAAACAGTGAGGGCACCGGAGTGTATAAATCCTTGTATAGGGCAATTCCAGGGTTATGGATGTTACATTCAGAGAGAAAATTGGAAACGTAACTTAACATTGACAATGCATCGATTTGAATTGGAAGTATAATTTACACATTTTAGTTACACTTATTGAGATAAAGATGAGCCTGCAGTAAGAAATGTTTTCACCTTTTGAGATAGGTGACAAAATACACAGCGGTATGGATGTTACGGAAATGGGATTTTTTTTTTAAACTAAGTTCATTTTCAATATAAGTCTAGTAATGTATGAATTATTAATGTATGAATTAGTAAATAACATAGTATGTTCTGATGAGTACATAGGGGTGGGATTAAATACGTGTGCTTCTTCCCATTCCTTTTCAAATATGTAAATGAGAAAAGAAAAAAGATTTTGTTTGACTTTGTTTGTTCTTTGTTATTTGAAATTTGTTATATACATTTATTATCAGAACGGCTTAAGGCTATATATGTACTTGATGTTTGTTTGTTAAGTTGCATATTTGAAATAAACTTCAATGAAATAAAATATATTATTTTATATGTATGGATCAGAGAATGGCTTCTTGTGTTTAGCCAAGAAGGACTTGGTCGATTTTTCCCGTTGTGACATAGACTTAACAATAATTCTGCTTGCAGCTTGATATGATGATTTCATTCCATTTATTTTTGTGGTTCTTAGCACTGCATTTTGAGGATAGGCTGCATCAAAATAACTTTTGTTTCGTAGTGGCGTTTCAAATTGCCACTATTCACAAGAGCTACCGTTTCTTGGTATATTAGGCACATTGGTTTGGTGCTGGTTGGAGGGAGGAAGAACACATATTTTATATACAATGTACAGGTGGTTAAACTGGGTACAAAATATACAAATTAATAGTGTAGTGTTAATCAGATGTATGTGTACAGAGCTGTATTATATAGGGGGTCTTATCTTATTCCATAATTATACACGTTTCTCACCTGGTGGCTTAGGCCACATCCCACAGGATATGTCCTGCCGCAAACTTCCACCTCAGGTGTGTGTTCTGCTGCAAGGTAGCTTATAGGCGCGTCTGTCATATCTTCCATGAGCTTGTAGGTATTTGTTCTTAGTGTTTGCCTAGACACAGAAATAGCATTATTAGCAAGAGCATGACTGGTAAGTATGGTAATATGCAGTACACAGAATGGAATAACTTACTTGTTGTGGGTATAGTTAGATGTTATAGGCTTCCACTTACGGTTGACCTTGGCCTTGGCTACCACCACATTGAAAATAGCTTGGCCAGTTATTTTTTTCGCTCTGGCTTTGTGCCATTGTTGAGGTTGGCTTGTGGAGGAGATCTCTTCTGTTTTTGCACGCCAAATGTCCAGTGTGTGCATCAAGCCAACAGTGTGTGAACAGTAACCTGGCATACTGTAAAAAATTATTATTTTAAAAGATCAGCTTGGTGGCATGTTTATCCAAAGCAACTTACATGTTTTGTACAACAAGACAGCGTGTAGGCTTGTTTTTTTTTTATTTTTATTAAATCGTTTACCAGTCAACATCTAGTTATTCCTTTTTCATTTCAGATAATCATTGAAGAAGTGTGTCTACTCTTTAGTCGACACGTTAAGGACAGCATTAGCTGTTACAGGCTGGTCTACAGCTCCACCCTGTGGGCGTACTGAGCCTGTATTATAGCTTTTATATTAAAAGTATAAAGTATAATGTCCCACGTCATGGAAAAGGTGTGGTATGTTTACTTGTGTTCTGTAATACATGGCATTGAGACACAACCGGACTCATTTATTGTACAAACATTAGCTAGGGATTTTAATTTTCCAAACACAAAAAATAACAGAATGGTCACTAAAACAATCAGACATAACACCAGATTTAATGATCCGCCCAGGATTAGTGACGAGTATCCAGTCCAAGAGAGATGAGGACCGGTTGTCCACTCTAGTGGGTTCTTTAATTAGCTGGGTAAGATTTACACTCCTAAATACGTTTCTGTCATTGGAATAAGAAATGTTTATTAAAATCTCCCAATATGATCATTTAATTTTGTTTATCAAAAGAATTAATGGTTGATAGGATGCATTTAGTAGACTCAGCCGGAGCTGATGGTGGCCTGTAGATGTTGCCAATTGTTAAATGTTTGTTTTCGTGAAACTTAATATTAATAAAAAGGCTTTCAAAATGAACCGGCTCTATGGCAGGAGATAGACGTTCAGAAACTAGATTAGAATCTACGTATGTGGCCAGCCCACCTCCTTTAGAATCCCTGTCCGCTCGATAAAGCACGAAGTTGTCAATTTTCATACTCGGATCAGAAATGAACTCATATAACCATGTTTCAGAGATAGTCATGACATTAGGTTTGTAGAGAGTAACCCATGATCTAAGGTCATTAATTTTATATCTAATGCTCCTGATATTAATGTGAACAACCTTTAGTCCCCTGACTGTTTCTATTTCAATTGTACCTTTGAAAATGATAGATCAATGGAGTTGTGTAAGGAGGTGCAGGTAGAGAGTGATAGCAGCAAGCAGAAGATACAAACAAAAACACAGACAGACAACAAAGACACAGACAAGACGAGAGAGCAGACAAAGAACATAAACAAACGCATATGACAAAAGGAAAAGGTGACAGAAAGACAAAAACAGAGAACAAAAATAACAATAACCCAAGGCCACTCCATTCAAACCCATTAGCCCAAGGGTCTGGGTGAGTAGCCCAACGTTATGTACTTGGTAGGCTTGTCTTTCATGGTAATGACAGCAGTATGTACTTGGTAGACATGTCTTTCATGGTAATGGCAGCAGTATGTACTTGGTAGACATGTCTTTCATGGTAATGACAGCAGTATGTACTTGGTAGACATGTCTTTCATGGTAATGACATCAGTCTGTACTTGGTAGACATGTGTTTCATGGTACTGACAGCAGTATGTACTTGGTAGACATGTCTTTCATGGTAATGACAGCAGTATGTACTTGGTAGACATGTCTTTCATGGTAATGACAGGAGTATGTACTTGGTAGACATGTCTTTCATGGTAATGACAGCAGTATGTACTTGGTAGACATGTGTTTCATGGTAATGACAGCAGTATGTACTTGGTAGACGTGTCTTTCATGGTAATGGCAGCAGTATGTACTTGGTAGACATGTCTTTCATGGTAATGACATCAGTCTGTACTTGGTAGACATGTGTTTCATGGTACTGACAGCAGTATGTACTTGGTAGACATGTCTTTCATGGTAATGACAGCAGTATGTACTTGGTAGACATGTCTTTCATGGTAATGACAGGAGTATGTACTTGGTAGACATGTCTTTCATGGTAATGGCAGCAGTATGTACTTGGTAGACATGTCTTTCATGGTAATGACAGCAGTATGTACTTGGTAGACATGTCTTTCATGGTAATGACAGCAGTATGTACTTGGTAGACATGTCTTTCATGGTAATGGCAGCAGTATGTACTTGGTAGACATGTGTTTCATGGTAATGACAGCAGTATGTACTTGGTAGACATGTGTTTCATGGTAATGGCAGCAGTATGTACTTGGTAGACATGTCTTTCATGGTAAAGGCAGCAGTATGTACTTGGTAGACATGTCTTTCATGGTATAGGCAGCAGTATGTACTTGGTAGACATGTGTTTCATGGTAATGACAGCAGTATGTACTTGGTAGACATGTCTTTCATGGTAATGGCAGCAGTATGTACTTGGTAGACATGTCTTTCATGGTAATTGTTCTGAAGGGCCAGATTAACACTGAGAATCTACGTTTATTATTTTATATAACTTGTATATTATTTATATATATAAGCTATATACCTTTAAGCCTCCGTTTGAATCATAGCATTATTCGCTTTCCTCATTGGACACCGCCCTTGGCATTGACGGCGCCAACAGTCGCGCCCCCCAGACAAGTTCAAAGACGAGTCCGGACAAGTTGAGACATGCCCTTGGCCAGCGCATTGATTCCGGACAAGAGATTCGGTTGCGCTCTAGAAACCACTCTGAGTATATATTGTGGAAGGCGCAGCAGCCGTAGTGTGAACCTAAGTGCGAAACCTAAACACGTGAAGTGCGAAGTGAACCCAGTAACTAGTGTGAACCTTAGCAAGTGTGTGTGGACTTAACGTAATTAGTATCAGAACACGAGGTGAACCTAACAGCAGAACGATTGGACATGTGAGCAGTGGAACCTACCGGCGGTGTATCGTTACGGATAGCTAGTAGCTCCTTAGATACGACCTTGATATTGTAGAACCACTGTTGGTGTATTATAGTGAATTGTGTAAACGTAGTAACGTGGAGAAGAGCATCATTAATACCATTGGCGTTTGGATTTAACTACACCTGAAGATCTGCATCGGGCTAGCTTCGAGGACGAAGCTAGCTAGCTATCATCACTGCCGTCGGGCATTGGATTAAGAGCTATTACCCTGCTATCGAGCACTTGGATAACAAGGACTGGATCCGTATGAGACCCCCTTTTCTTCAGTGACCAGCAGGAGTATCCAACTATTCTTCAATTCCTCTGGAGCTTACCACTCCGTGGGGGAAATCACCAGTCTCCAGCTATACCCCTCGTTTGCCCTGTATCGCCATCTCACTCCATGCAGCGTTCCGGTCGAGTATTATTAACCTAGGAATTATTCATTCCCACTGACTTTGATACTCTGACATTCTACTATCATTCGTCATAAAAGAGCAACGTACTAATTCTCAGTTGTACATTTGATATTGCTAATAAAATACTGTAAACGTTATCTCTTTGTCCCCGTGCCGTATATTGAGTGTCTGCCATATTTAACTGTACTGTCTGGCAAGTAATAATAATATTTAGTAGTGGTTTAATCTAAACAATCTTTAATACAGTCAGGGTTTTGTAACCCCTCAGTTACAGTAATGACAGCAGTATGTACTTGGTAGACATGTCTTTCATGGTAAAGGCAGCAGTATGTACTTGGTAGACATGTCTTTCATGGTAAAGACAGCAGTATGTACTTGGTAGACATGTGTTTCATGGTAATGACAGCAGTATGTACTTGGTAGACATGTCTTTCATGGTAATGACAGCAGTATGTACTTGGTAGACATGTGTTTTATGGTAATGGCAGCAGTATGTTCTTGGTAGACATGTCTTTCATGGTACTGACAGCAGTATGCACTTGGTACACATGTCTTTCATGGTACTGACAGCAGTATGTACTTGGTACACATGTCTTTCATGGTAATGACAGCAGTATGCACTTGGTAGACATGTCTTTCATGGTAATGACAGCAGTATGTACTTGGTAGACATGTCTTTCATGGTAATGACAGCAGTATGTACTTGGTAGACATGTCTTTCATGGTAATGGCAGCAGTATGTACTTGGTAGACATGTCTTTCATGGTAATGACACAGTATGTACTTGGTAGACATGTCTTTCATGGTAATGGCCGCAGTATGTACTTGGTATGCATGTGTTTTATGGTAATGGCCGCAGTATGTACTTGGTATGCATGTGTTTCATGGTGTGGGAGGAAACCAGAGCATACTATAGGGAGGTGTAGTGGTTACGTCATTGTTGTTTCCCGCGCGGTCCACCCCTCGTGAAATCGCCATGTATCTCCAATGGACCCATTTCTAAACCTTCTCGTTTAAAATAAATAAAGCATGGACATTGGCATGGTGTACCTTTCTGTGTGTATTCGTCCACAATCCATAGCTCAACACGAAGAAATTAGCAATTAATCGTTAAGGTAGCAAAATAAGAACGTTTATGTTTTCGTTCACAGCGGAACTACACTTCTCTCTGGGCTGCTGACGGCGACAGCACTGAATGACAGGCGTTCTACTGGTAAGTGTAGTTATATTATCGTATAGCTCTGCTCAGCGTCATAGTGCAAATACTCCACATCAGTACTTGCGCACTGAATAAAAACTCACAAAGTACCTTTACATACCAACATCTGTCTGACCACACCCCCATCCGCTACCTACATAAGCAGGGGTGTGGCCATGCCCTCATCTCCTTCTTCACTTTCACCACAAGGAAGTGCCTGTATACCAAACACTTTGAGCTAGGTTGTTAAAGGTCTGAAGAAAGTTGAGACAGCGTTCACATTATTTCTTGTTCTTTTCTTTCTCTTATAATTTTCAATAGAAAATAACTAAGTTATAATTTTTACCTCGGGGGGTCGCGCTAGCAACGTCGCCCTTTACCAGAGGTTCTCCGTTGCCGCCTCCATCGTGCGTCTTGGGGCCCTGGTTTGACGCCGCGGTCGTGGAAGTCACTCGCGCCCGATCGGCGTCCGGTGGGTAGCTTGCCTCTCCAAGGAGCTGGTGCACCAGCGGCATCTCCTGTGAGATGGCCTGGTTCCTGCTCTGGTTCCTCCGCCGCCGGGGGGCCGTCTGCCGATGGGCAGTCGGCTCCTCTCGTGGCGGAGGATTTGAGGTGCAAACTTTTCGCTTCTGCTCGCTCCCTCCCTGGTTTCGGTGAGCTGCTGGAGCCGGATGAGGGTGCGTCTGCTTCTTCATGGCCGATGGAAACGGAGGATTACATGGTGGAGGCAGATGCATTCTTGTTTGACACTCCGGTGGAGACACATTACTCTCCCTTTCAGGATGTGGCAGGGGGTGATATGTCTCCTTGGGGTTCCTCGTATTCTGGTGTTGGGTTAGAGCCTCCGACTCAGCGATGAGATGCCCTGCTATCAGCCACATCGGATGGTGGCTCTGCAATAATAATAATAATAATATTGGATTGGATTTATATAGCGCTCTTTGTGACGAGACCCCAGAGCGCTTACAGAGTCCAT
Organism: Notolepis coatsorum; assembly: GCF_963971535.1. NCBI lineage: Eukaryota > Metazoa > Chordata > Actinopteri > Aulopiformes > Paralepididae > Notolepis > Notolepis coatsorum. The sequence continues at coordinate 58,962,024 of NC_140173.1, read as the reverse complement.
TATTCGTTCATACACAGTCATACCGGTGGTGGTAAGCTACAATTGCAGCCAGAGCTGCCCTGAGGCAGACTCACGGAAGCGTGGCGAATAATCAACGCCTACGGCCCCTCCGACCACCACCAACATTCATTCACATGCATACACATTCATACGAGGCAAGTAGGTTAAGTGTCTTGCCCAAGGACACAACGGCAGTGGGATGTACATGGGCTTGAGCGGGATTCGAACCACCAACCCTTCGATCATTGGACGACCCGCTCTACCCCTGAGCCACGCCGCCCCACAATGGGCAGTAGCCTCTCGTGTGTGAGGGACGCGGGCTCAGTGGAGGAAGGTGCGCATGGGGAACTACGTGCCTTGTTCCGGAGCTCATGGCGGCAGCAGCAGTCACAAACGCCATGCCGCTGCCGCAGCCACTGCCTGCTCCTGTCCCCGATGATTTAATAGGTCATCTATGGCAATGTCGTCCTGTGAGGGAGACGGGCGTTGTCTGCCCATTTTTCCCCTCAATGGAGGCCTACATACGTCAGGGACAGGTGGTCTCCCACATCACTGGCCTCACCTCCGCCTACGTGCAAGTCACGAGGGAGGTGGGTCTGGTCGAGGGAATGAAGGAAGGGGTGCCTCTGCTTGATAGACCGATGGCGTCTCTCCTTTGTCCTGAGGTGGTGTGGGAGCCGTTGCGGAAGCCGGTTCCCCACGGGAAATCGGCGAGGCGGTTGGCCAACTGGAGTGACCAGTCGTTCATCGCCGGAACTCAAACCCTAGCTGCTACATCCAACATCGCGCAGCTAGCGCGGTTTATGTCCGGGATGATGACGGGCGGTACGATGCTGACCGAACAACAACATGTTCAGCACGCCCAGGCGGCCGGAGCCATCCTGAATCTGATCCAGCTGCAGGCCATAGCCGCCGGGAAGGTACACGCCCTGGCCACTCTATCCCAGCGCCATCTTTGGCTGGAGCAGGCGAGCGTGCCAGACAGGAAGAGGCTTCCCCTGCTTACGGCACCCCTCTCCGATGCCGGGCTCTTCGAGTCGGCGATGCAGCTCATGACCACAACCTGCAGGGATATGGAGGAGGAGCGGGCGGTGCTCCAGCCCCATTTCCCCCCGCCCGATGTCGCCGATGGAGTCAGACGGAGGCCTCGTCGTCGGGGACCCGCGACCGATGCCACCGCCACTACCACCGCCACTGCTGGCCCTTCGGCGAAGAAGGCCAGGAGGAGAGACGGCGCCTCGACCACCGCAGCCAGCCCACCCACGCCTGGAGGTGACGGTAGGGATCGTCGAGACCAGGCACCCCAGTACCGTCCCTCCGGGGCGAAAGATCCCCGGGATGGCAAGCCACGAGCGGCTCGTGGCAGGCGCCGCTGATGTGACTTCCCCTCCTGTTACCGCTGTTCCCTTCCCCGGCCCATCTGTGTTTTGTTATACAATAAAAAGTCCCTCTTAGGAGGGACTGTATTTTGTTACAAACTGTGTGTTTATTCACTACATATGATGGGGATACGATGTGTAGATCCTCGCCTAGTGTGGGGTTGATAGGAGAGCTAGACTTTTTTAGTCTTTGGTTGGTCGCTACATATATATATATGTGTACTTAGCAAGGCCTGTAGCTAACACTCGGTCAAAAGGGTTTTTTCTTCCTCGGCCTGGAGACTTATGTTCTTCCTATAAAGGTAGAGGTTAGTTGTGTGTTCTGTTACTTTAAAACAGTGATATTGAGCCACAACACTGTAGTGTTGGCCTACAGAAGTGCTTGTGTCTGTGTAAGTGTACCACAGTCTTTTAGACCGCTCTCTCTCTATCAATCTTCTGTGTTTCTTGAAACATAAAACACGGGTGTCGTGTTCACACATAAACCTTGGCCTTGTTATAAACCCTGTTCACAGACGTTGTCGTCTGTGGCTAGCGTGCGTTGGATTAGCTTATCCTATGGATATACGCTGTTCATTTTTGGCGTTTTATCGCTTTATTTCTACTGGGCAGTCCAGTAGAGAGAGACAGAGGAGGAATGGGAGACAGAGTGGGGGGAAGACATTCGGCAAATAACGACGGGTTCGGGAATCGAACCCGGGTCGGCCGTGTCGCGGCTGAGCGCACTATGTGGTTCGCCACTGGGGCGCCCCAGCATGCTGGCTACTTAAGGTATCATCGTGGCTGTTTATTATTGTCGTATACGAGGGTTGGGTTCGCGAGGGGGTAACCGGATAAACCCCTCCTTCCCTCTTTTCTGATTGGTCGGGGGATTTGACCCTCTTTTCATTCGGTCCTGCCACGCTGATTGGTCAGTACGGCATGGGGGGGGGAAGGAATTCCCTGACTCCTCACCTATCACGGTCGGTTGAGTCATGGGATTCCCCCCGTCATAGAATACGTCACTGGGCATGTTTCTATTGGTTGCTGACTTCCGTGAGTTCTTTACAGGCCCCATGTGTGGTTCTCTGTTATTGTCAAGTTGTTGTGGCGGAGCGTAGGGATTTGGTGTTCTGCTACGCTCGATATATGTGTAACTTGAGCCTTTTGGTCACATGGCTCAATGTTACATTGACTTTTCAAGTTGTTGCTCACGTGGGAAGTCTCTCTGGGGGTTCCTGTCCCCTCCTTGTGGAGTAGGTTGACGGGGTATTGTTTTTTTCCCTCAGCCGCGTCACATGGGACCCATGTCTGTCTTCTTTTTTCTCTTTTTTATAGAAAAGAGGAAATAAAGAACAACGGCTTCTTGTCGTTCTCCCAGGCAGCTTGGAGGAACAATGTCTGGTGTCTTGTTAGACTATCCATTGATGTGATTTGGGTCTCGACGTGTGCATAGTGCTGGCCCTGGGTGCTTCTCATAAGAATCACGCATGGGCCTGCGCGCCTTGGTTGCTCATCATTAAAACAGCTTTTTTATGGGGCGACTGGGATGGAGTCTGTCTCTTCCGAGCGCCAGTGTTGTCTCGACGAATTCACGTTCATATCTGGGGGATGTAAACGGAATAGATCAAAGCATACACAAGAAAATTTGCAGAGTCAAATTTACTCAAATTGAGTAAAATTTTACTCCCAAAAAGACAGTATTTGGTCCTAGTCCAAATAGAGTCAAATTTACTCTTGTCACAGAGTTAATTCTTCAGAGTTATTTCTACTCCATTTAGTGTTAACATTTAACTCTACAAAATGCCAATTTGCTCCATTTAGCTTAAAGTAAAAACAACTCTAACATCATTTCACTCAACACAGAGTTGTATTTTACTCCGTAGAGTTGTGATTCCATCAATAGAGTTGTATTTTACTCTGTATAAGAGTAGTAATTGCCTCAATATAGAGTTATAATTCCCTCAATATGGAGTGTTATTTTAATCTATAGAGTTATTTTTCACTCAATATAGTTATAATTCCCTTAATATTAGAGTGGTATTTTAATCAATATAGAGTTATATTTCACTCAATAGAGTTATAATTCCATTAATATAGAGTTATATTTCACTCAATATAGTTATATTTCACTCAATATAGAGGTATTTTAATCAATATAGAGTTATATTTCACTCAATATAGAGGTATTTTTTATCAATATAGAGTTATATTTCACTCAATATATAGTGGTATTTTAATCAATATAGAGTTGTAATTCCCTCAATATGGAGTTGTAGTTCACTCAATATAGAATAGATTTCACTCAATATAGAATATCATATTTCACTGAATATAGAATTAAATTATAATTTACTCTGGAATAATACATTTAAAATAAACAGGGTCAAAGCAGAAATCAGTATTTAACAATGCACTTTTATTTGCAACAGGCATATCCTTTGGGATGCAAACACTTTTACATAACAGCGTGTGAACAAGAATCATGACTTCAAGGGGCGATCAATAGAAAAAAGGTCATAAATAAAATAAGACAATTACATTTTGGCCTCTGTAAAGTGATAGCAGCATCTGTTCACCCTTTTTAAAAGGGATAGGTAACAATGCACTTTTATTCGCTTGAAACAGGCATATCCTTTGGGATGCAAACACTTTTACATAACAGCAGTGTGAATGCGACAAACAAAAATCATGACTTCAAGGGGCGATCGATAGGTCATAAATAAAATAAGACTATTACATTTTGGCCTCTGTAAAGTGATAGAGCTATCCCTTTTAAAAAGGGTGAACAGATGCTGCTATTTTTAGGATAGAGAGTGAACCAATCAATGTATTAAGTATGTCAATTAAGGCTGTCAATCTTCCTCATATGATCGAATTTTCAGTGGCTATTCCAATTTTTATGACATTCTAATTAAGCCAGTCATCAAATTATTGGCTCAGGAATGCGACAAAAAAAATCACCATGACTTCAATTAAGGCTTCATGGGGAGAGTAATCAATCAATTACATTTTGGCCTCTGTAAAGTGACAGCATCTGTTCACCCCAAAGAAATAAAAGAAAACTAATAGTGTTCATCCCCAGTGCAATAGTTCAAGAGCTTAGTGATTTTCTCTTTTCCTTTTTTAAATCACAGGAAACAGTATGGAACAATAAATGAGCTTGAATCGTCATCACTGTATGACATCTGTATATCGAATGCTTTGTAAAACAAAAGCTCTTTGACATCAACTACATGAGGTCCATCTGTAGTACACACAACTTTAAATGCATAAAAATGGTCATCCAGAGACACTGTTTGTAGTGCAAATGTAAACAACAGTAACCTCTCATCTTTAAGAACAACATTGTGGATTTTGTGAAAAACTGGAACCTCACTAAGAACTTTAAGACAAACAACTAAACCTGGACGATACATATTTCCATGGTGTTTGGCCCATCTAACATTTAACACCTTGGTGTCACTTGGTACCTGAAGAGTCTCCGCTATCTCACAGCCTCTGTCCATCACATTTAATGCTACCATTTTACTTGGACCAAGCACCAGTCTGTTGGGATCAAATGTCTGCCAATTGTATGCTACTTGACTTTGGTGTTTCTTTGCCAACGTTTTAGTTATATTTTTGAAGCTTTTTAGTTGTTTTTTAAAGAAATTATGCTTCGCTTCATAGCGCATGCACCAGCCATGCAAAAGTGGTCCAATTTTACGAATACATGTAGGATAGTGCACCATAAAATGATGCTTTGGTAGTAGCCTCCTGTTGAATAACCCGTGGTGCTCTGCAATCAAGTGTTTCAAATAAATAGTAATGCCAGTTGATAACCTGGGAGAAAATACAATATCTGCTATTTGAAGCAACAGCAGAAGCAAATACCAGTGTTGATCATTTGGACAAACCAAGTATCCAAAGATAAGTGGTAGATTGCGAAGTAAACACCAAGATTGGATTGCATTTAACCCCAAGTCATTTGAGGTCTCTACTAACTTCAATGCAGATGGCTTGTTGTTTTGTTCCAGGTAACCATAGTTAAAGCTCTTAATTTTCAAGTCGATTTCCTTTGATGTTGTGTAGTTTTTAATCAAGTGTAGTATTAGCAGTTTCATTTCATATTGTGCCATGCCCAAGATATCATGCATAATATCGACAGAGAAATTGTCACATGTATTGAAGTACTGCAAGGAATTTAGAATGCAAGAACGTTTAACTCCCATCACATAGGGAAGACCAAGAGTTGTCTCAATTTTTTGGCAGTGTTCTGCATGAAGTGCTCGAGTTCGCATAACTATCTTGGGTGAATCTTCTTTGAATTCTGTCTGAAAGTCCTCTTTCTCAGCAAGACAAAAGCGGCAACAATATCTGGCACTGAATGATTCTACGAAACCAAACAAACCGTGAATACCAAGGTTGTCACCTGTAACTTGGACAATAGTTCCATACACTGGCTGATCATACAATGGGACCTTAATTCCATCCTTCTCCAGTATTTTAATATCTTGCACAAGTGGAGCAAGTATTTTAGAAAAGCTGTGTGTTGTAATGTCTTGGGCATGGAATAAAGCGACCAAATGAATATTAAGCAGAATTGAGTTGTACTTTGGAGAAAAATTACGCAAGGTGAAATAGATTGCTCCTAATTTATGTATTCCCTTTTTACTCCCCAACGGATTTGCGCATTCAAAATCATCATAGAAAAGCTGCACCTGAATTGCATGCTTCTGTTTTGAAAATTGGGATATAAACACATTTATCAGTAACAACAGCCTGATCATAAGTTCCAGTAGTCCGATTGCGCAGGGTATCAAATCTTGTACCAATGACATATTCAACTGGGTCTACCCTTCCCCACGTCTCTGTAAAATATTGCCTTCTCTTAATTTCAGAATTTAAGATACAAAAAGGATTTTCAATTTCTTCAAAACACTGATCAATTTTACACTCAACCTCACTTTTGATAGGTTCCTGTAAAGATAGACACTGCTTCACATATTCTTTTGCTTGATTATGGATATCATCAACAATCTCGTCCATTGAAGTTACCAAAGAGTTGATTATTGTTTCACCTACACCTGCCACTTTAAGTTCAGCTACTGTTGCAGCACAGCTGTCTACAAGACTATTATTAAGAAGGACTGGGTCACTGCTTGATGGAAAGTCATCAACATAACTTTCAGCTAAATGTTCAGCTGTAGAGCGGCCTTCACCAGGATCATCACATGGTTGATGTGCTTTAAGATGCTTTCGAAACCCAGAAAAAGTGCCAAAGACATGTAAACAACCAGGCTGACCACATTTAAGACGAAGTGTCCTTCCTGAACAAAGTCTGTGGATCATCTTCAAGTGCTTCATCAGTGAATTGGCATTTGCCTGAGAGCTTTTGCAAATGGAACACAACATCTTAGTATCAAAAAACACTGGAGCATCAGAGCCCTCAATATAAAATATCTTCTCAGTATCAAAAGTCTGTGGCTATTCCAATTTTTATGACATTCTAATTAAGCCAGTCATCAAATTATTGGCTCAGGAATGCAACAAAAAAAATCACCATGATTTCAATTAAGGCTTCATGGGGAGAGTAATCGATCAATTACATTTTGGCCTCTGTAAAGTGACAGCATCTGTTCACCCCAAAGAAATAAAAGAAAACTAATAGTGTTCATCCCCAGTGCAATAGTTCAAGAGCTTAGTGATTTTCTCTTTTCCTTTTTTAAATCACAGGAAACAGTATGGAACAATAAATGAGCTTGAATCGTCATCACTGTATGACATCTGTATATCGAATGCTTTGTAAAACAAAAGCTCTTTGACATCAACTACATGAGGTCCATCTGTAGTACACACAACTTTAAATGCATACAAATGGTCATCCAGAGACACTGTTTGTAGTGCAAATGTAAACAACAGTAACCTCTCATCTTTAAGAACAACATTGTGGAATTTGTGAAAAACTGGAACCTCACTAAGAACTTTAAGACAAACAACTAAACCTGGATGATACATATTTCCATGGTGTTTGGCCCATCTAACATTTAACACCTTGGTGTCACTTGGTACCTGAAGAGTCTCCGCTATCTCACAGCCTCTGTCCATCACATTTAATGCTACCATTTTACTTGGACCAAGCACCAGTCTGTTGGGATCAAATGTCTGCCAATTGTATGCTACTTGACTTTGGTGTTTCTTTGCCAACGTTTTAGTTATATTTTTGAAGCTTTTTAGTTGTTTTTTAAAGAAATTATGCTTCGCTTCATAGCGCATGCATCAGCCATGCAAAAGTGGTCCAATTTTACGAATACATGTAGGATAGTGCACCATAAAATGATGCTTTGGTAGTAGCCTCCTGTTGAATAACCCGTGGTGCTCTGCAATCAAGTGTTTCAAATAAATAGTAATGCCAGTTGATAACCTGGGAGAAAATACAATATCTGCTATTTGAAGCAACAGCAGAAGCAAATACCAGTGTTGATCATTTGGACAAACCAAGTATCCAAAGATAAGTGGTAGATTGCGAAGTAAACACCAAGATTGGATTGCATTTAACCCCAAGTCATTTGAGGTCTCTACTAACTTCAATGCAGATGGCTTGTTGTTTTGTTCCAGGTAACCATAGTTAAAGCTCTTAATTTTCAAGTCGATTTCCTTTGATGTTGTGTAGTTTTTAATCAAGTGTAGTATTAGCAGTTTCATTTCATATTGTGCCATGCCCAAGATATCATGCATAATATCGACAGAGAAATTGTCACATGTATTGAAGTACTGCAAGGAATTTAGAATGCAAGAACGTTTAACTCCCATCACATAGGGAAGACCAAGAGTTGTCTCAATTTTTTGGCAGTGTTCTGCATGAAGTGCTCAAGTTCTCATAACTATCTTGGGTGAATCTTCTTTGAATTCTGTCTGAAAGTCCTCTTTCTCAGCAAGACAAAAGCGGCAACAATATCTGGCACTGAATGATTCTACGAAACCAAACAAACCGTGAATACCAAGGTTGTCACCTGTAACTTGGACAATAGTTCCATACACTGGCTGATCATACAATGGGACCTTAATTCCATCCTTCTCCAGTATTTTAATATCTTGCACAAGTGGAGCAAGTATTTTAGAAAAGCTGTGTGTTTTAATGTATTGGGCATGGAATAAAGCGACCAAATGAATATTAAGCAGAATTGAGTTGTACTTTGGAGAAAAATTACGCAAGGTGAAATAGATTGCTCCTAATTTATGTATTCCCTTTTTACTCCCCAACGGATTTGCGCATTCAAAATCATCATAGAAAAGCTGCACCTGAATTGCATGCTTCTGTTTTGAAAATTGGGATATAAACACATTTATCAGTAACAACAGCCTGATCATAAGTTCCAGTAGTCCGATTGCGCAGGGTATCAAATCTTGTACCAAGGACATATTCAACTGGGTCTACCCTTCCCCACGTCTCTGTAAAATATTGCCTTCTCTTAATTTCAGAATTTAAGATACAAAAAGGATTTTCAATTTCTTCAAAACACTGATCAATTTTACACTCAACCTCACTTTTGATAGGTTCCTGTAAAGATAGACACTGCTTCACATATTCTTTTGCTTGATTATGGATATCATCAACAATCTCGTCCATTGAAGTTACCAAAGAGTTGATTATTGTTTCACCTACACCTGCCACTTTAAGTTCAGCTACTGTTGCAGCACAGCTGTCTACAAGACTATTATTAAGAAGGACTGGGTCACTGCTTGATGGAAAGTCATCAACATAACTTTCAGCTAAATGTTCAGCTGTAGAGCGGCCTTCACCAGGATCATCACAAGGTTGATGTGCTTTAAGATGCTTTCGAAACCCAGAAAAAGTGCCAAAGACATGTAAACAACCAGGCTGACCACATTTAAGACGAAGTGTCCTTCCTGAACAAAGTCTGTGGATCATCTTCAAGTGCTTCATCAGTGAATTGGCATTTGCCTGAGAGCTTTTGCAAATGGAACACAACATCTTAGTATCAAAAAACACTGGAGCATCAGAGCCCTCAATATAAAATATCTTCTCAGTATCAAAAGTCTGTGCAGCCAGTGGCGGCCGCCACTGGGGGGCGCTAGGGCGCCGCCCCCCCTTCAGGCCCTGCCTGGTTATATGAGAGTAGAACAAGAAAAAGTATCTTTTTGTTTTTTGTTTTATAGCCCTATAAATAATATAAACATGTTTAAAATGAATAATATTTACTCATTTTAAGTATGTTTGTATTTCCAATGCACAATATAATGTTATTATCGCAATTAAAAAACACTCGTTTTCCAGAGCAGGAAGTGACATCACGTTTTTAAAATTTGTAAAAAAAATTCGTATTTCTCGGCCCGGGCTATACGCGATAGCGCTCTGAGTGCGCGTCACAGTTTGATCGCTGTATCCGTCACAGCCAATCAGTGCATAACGCGTTGTGCGTTGAAATATGACTATTATGTTGGAATCCGGGCGCGATTTGAAGCGGTCTAGCCAGTAGCGTCAAGAATATCTGTAGCCGCATTTCGCGGAGACACTCTCTGATTGGCCGACGCCAGTATTTTTTTCCGTAGCAGAATTTCACAGAGACGATCTCTGATTGGCGAATCCAATTTCTAATGTTCCAATTCTAGGTTATTCCGGCTAGGTTGGTTCCTAGGTTGGTCGGTGGAGATAGTTGTGTTGTTGTGAGAATGATGCAGGCAGCTGTTTGTCTTAGACGAGCGTGCCGTGACTCCAAGTTCTTTAGACTGTTAAACTTAGGCACTCTTTCAAAGTTGGTTAAGGTTAGAGTTTGTCTTAGAGCATGGCGATAGAACGCCAGGTAGTTTGCAGTCTGTTCGAGCGGAAATGGACAACGGAATGTACTTGTGTTGTGCTAACGAGCTAACACTTGGCTAACAAGCTATATGGCGGATGTAGTCTGGAGACAGACTACAGTGGACAGTGGTCTGGAATACATCATCAGTGGATTATACACGTTTATCAAGCTCTCCTGCCCTGGACGTTTCAACTAAACAGTGAGTCTCTCTCTCTCTCTCTCTCTCTCTCTCTCTCTCTCTCTCTCTCTCTCTCTCTCTCTCTCTCTCTCTCTCTCTCTCTCTCTCTCTCTCTCTCTCTCTCTGTGGTTAACGTTAACGTTTGTAAATATTTTTTTTAGGAGCAGTACTGTTAGGCTACTGCTGTGCTGGCCATTCATGAAGCGAGACATTGCTGATTGTTTATTTATTTTATAACACAAGACTATGACTACCAACTGCCTAGCCAGCCGTGTATCAATCTTGGATGCAATAATAACGTTACGTCGTTACCACACTGACTATGTCGATGGCTCATTGATTTAACTACTGCAGCTCTCTCGGATTGAAAATACGTGGATTATGGCTTGTTCAATATCGTCTATGTTTGAATGAATGAATGAATGAGAACTTTATTAACAGATTGCAGAATGGGTACAATACAGTACGGCTCAATACACACAATTGTTAAGGGGATGCAGACCAGAGAAAGACGTTTGTCTTGTTTACATCAGGGTCCCAGATTTTCGATTCATATCGATAGTTTAATAGCTAGCCTTGGCTCGTTTAACAATATGCAAAATATGTGTACAGCCCTGTACTCATACTGAAGTTATTCTTGGTATATAATAGGTCTGATTGTGTAACGAATCGATTCCACGTCGCGCTGTGTGTGAGAGAGAGAAGGAGAGAGGGAGAGATCTGCCTGTGTTTGGACTCTGGAGACGGGGCGAGTTTTGTTTCTAACTTTTCTATTTATATATTGTGTTTCAAGTTGTGAATTAGAGTCTAGACTATACTTTATTTGACTGGTTGTGTGTTGTTGTAGTAACAGCTGAGCGACTCGTTCATAAGAGCCGATTCATTGCCGTGAGCGTGAGTCGAATCGCTCACGTCTTGCCATGAGTCTGTTGCGTGGTACTGTACTGTACATGTTTGCAAAATGTTTGGTATATATTAGCGCCCCTAGTGGCGAAGTACCCATCGGCCGCCACTGTGTGCAGCATCAGAGGCCTCAAGATAAAATATCCTCTCAGTATAAAAAGTCTGTGCAGCATCAGAGGCCTCAAGATAAAATATCCTCTCAGTATAAAAAAGAAATCAGTGCAGCATCTGAGCCCTCATCTCTTTAACCCTGGGGTTCACATTAGTGGTAGCAGCATCGATCTTGTAAACAGCATCCAAGAGAAGGAAAATATCGCTGTATTGCTCTTGCTGCTACCTGAGCTTGACGAGATGACTTGCCGAGAGAGAAAGATGGCGTCGTCACATTTGGGAATTATATGGATAGTAGGCGTGACCAATGCTGTATTACTGTATTACACAGGCAATGATTATGCCCCAAATGGAGTAAATATAACTACTTAAGAGGAAAATAATAACTCCGTAATAATTACTCTGGGAAAATTACTCTCCAGTTTTTCCTGTGTAGGTAGAGGGGTCTCACGCGCTTGGGGTGGACCACCGAGCGCGGTATGTAAGGGACCGTCTGGGTGGTGCCCTCTATAATGTTTTGGATCGACACGCGTACCTACCCCCCTCCTAGTGTTGGGGATGTCGGCGTGATTAGGGCACGGGACTGGTTCTGGTCGCGCCGGTCCAGGTCAGTTAACCCGTTGGAGTTTTTTCTTGAGGGGTTATAGGAACAACCACCTCATGTTTGAACCAAGGGGGTGGTTGGTTCCCTGGTGTGTTGGAGCTGTGAGGTTTGGTCCGCTCCCCACCCACACGCTCCGTTCCTTTAAGGTATTTTGTTGATTAATTGCATTCCCCGCCACATGCTTCTTTCCTGTAAGGTGCCGTGTTGATTGGTGCTCTCCCCACCACACGCTTCTGGAGCAATGATCAATTTCATCCCGCAGCTGTCACAGCTTGTCATCAGCGCCCTGTGGCTTTATATACCCTGATCCCCCTAATATCGATGTTGGATCGTTTTGAATATTCTCCTGCATTTGCCTGTCTTTCCCGTCGCTGTTCCCTGTCTGTTGCTCCCCAGGACTTTCGTGAAGTAATCCCTGTGGAGAACCTGATTCCCCGTACGAAGCTGCGCCTCGTTTATCTGCCCGCTTTACGCGTTGCGCTCTGGTGAGTTTTTGGAAACAGTTCTTTTTGGATCACCAGTTTTTGTGTGTTTGTGAAACACCGAAGAGATCCCGTTTTGTTATACTGTTCTCACCTATTTTTTGTGTTGGATTTACACTTTGGATTACCGTATTGTTTTTTCTCTGGACTCTGCTAACTGTGTGTATCACACCGAAGATCAAGTCACTTGGATATTTATTTGGATCAGTCACCTCTCTGTTTCTGTTGTGCGCTGGGCTAACGCGGATTTCTCTCTCTCTCTCCGTTTCCACCTGGAGTAAAAGCTGGGAGGATCTGCAGAGCGGCTTCAGACGTCACAAGCTAATTCCTCACCACCACCTACTGGGAGAATCTGCAGAGCCGCAACAATCTTCACATGCCAGATTCCCTGTTTGTTCTGTTGCTCAACCTAATTCAATCTTGTGACTCTGAGAATAAATACGCCCTTGCTTTGGCTAACTCTGAAACAACTCTCTCTGTGCCGTTGCGCTTGAGGTCGGTTACAAACCCTAACATTACGATCCAACCATGACGACCCCAGCCGACACAGAGAGAGTCAGAACAGCATTGGCAGTCCAGATAGAGTTAACCAAGGGCCACAGCCTACAGCTAGATGCGGCTGCGGCTGCTGTACAGGAACTCCGAGAGCAGGTCCTGCCTATTCAGGGGTCACTGGGCTCTCTGGCTAGCCAGCAGTCTAGTATTCTCCTCCACTTACACACGCTGAGTGAAACCGTTAACACCTTGCTTGTAACCCCACTTCCTTCAGGAGCCTTGGCCGGAGCATCACCCGCAGCCCTGGCAGGCCCCGCGCCTCCCGATCCCGCACCTCGGGAGCCCCGTCTCTCCGAACCACGGCTGTTCGACGGTAACTTCGAGGATTGTGCCACATTCATCATGCAATGTGAGTTGGTTTTTCGTCATCAACCCAGTCGTTTCACTTCAAGGGGAGCCCGAGTGGCTTACATGACTAACTTGCTCTCAGGCCGGGCAGCCCAGTGGGTCACTGCCTCCTGGGCAATGGAGGCAGACTTCTGTTTCTCCTACCCAGACTTCGTGGCTGAGCTCCGCAGGGTTTTCCACCACCCAGCCCATGGCCAGGACCCTGGAGCCCGGTTGGGTACCTTCCGGCAGGGCAGTGGCGGGGTTACCGACTACGTGCTGGAGTTCAGACTGGCGGCTACGGAGAGCGGTTGGAACGATCAAGCACTTCGTCTTACCTTCATGAGGGGGCTCAACGACGCAGTCAGGGACCAGCTTGCGACCCGTGAGGAACCTGAGTCCCTCGAGGACCTGTTCAGCCTCGCCATTCGCATCGACGGACGCCTCCAGGAGAGAAGACGTGAGAGAACCTGACAGGGACCTCCAGAGGTACTCCGGACCCCCCGTACTCGTGACGGTACTGCTGGTCGCCCTGCTCCCAACACGACTGGTGGCTCTTTTCCCTCCCGTTCGGTGCCCGAGGAGGAACCCATGCAGCTGGGACGTTCTCATCTTAGCCAAGCTGAACGGGAGGCGAGGTTCAGGTCCGGCCTTTGCCTCTACTGCGGTCGGGAGGGACACCGTATCGCCAACTGCCCCACCCGGCCAAAAGACCAGGCTCGCCAGGACCCCGGGAGATCCTGGTGAGCCGTTTTTCTCGTTCCCAGAGCCGTGCACCACCTGGCCATCTGATGAGCGTCACCCTGGCCTGGGCGGACCAACGGGCCACGGTGGAGGCACTCATTGACTCGGGGGCTGACGAGAGTTTCCTAGACTTCGAGTTTGCTACCCGGGCCAACATTCCACTTGAGGACCTAGTGAGGCCATTGGAAGTATTCGCATTGGACCAACACCGCCTGGCTGACATCACTCAACGCACCTGCCCTGTCCTGCTCACCATTGCTGGTAACCACGTTGAGAGACTCCAGTTCCTTATCACCAGATCCCCTCTTGTCCCAGTAGTCCTGGGCCGGCCCTGGCTCGCGCTGCACGAGCCCCACATCGCCTGGTCCTCCGGTACCATCAAGGGTTGGAGCTCCTCCTGTCATGCCCAGTGTCTTTAGGCGGCGTCCTGTCCCTCGCCCCGGAGATCCGTTGGTGAGCCGCCTCCGGACCTCTCGACCATACCCCCCGAGTACCATGACCTCATGGAGGTTTTCAGTAAGTCCAGGGCTCAGGCCCTTCCGCCTCACCGGCCTTACGACTGTGCTATCAACCTCCGCTCAGGGGCTCCCCTTCCCGGCAGCCGCCTCTACAGTCTGACCATCCCGGAGAAGGCAGCGATGGATCAATACATCTCTGAGTCCTTGGAAGCAGGACTCATTCGGCCTTCCTCCTCTCCTGTGGCGGCCGGTTTCTTCTTTGTTGGGAAGAAGGACGGAGACCTTCGACCCTGCATCGACTATCGCCAGCTCAACGAGATCACCATTAAGAACAAGTATCCTCTACCTCTCATGAACTCCACCTTCGAGCCTCTCACCCAGGCTACCGTCTTTACCAAGCTGGACCTCCGGAGTGCCTACCATCTAGTCCGTATCTGAGAGGGCGATGAATGGAAGACCGCCTTCAAGACTCCCAGGGGCCACTACGAGTACCTGGTGATGCCGTTCGGCCTCACCAACGCTCCGGCGGTATTCCAGGCGCTCGTGAATGACGTCCTTCGTGACATGCTGGAGGAGTTTGTGGTAGTATACCTAGACGACATCCTCATCTTCTCCAAGACCCTCGAGGAACACATCCAGCATGTCCGCCGTGTGCTGGAGCGCCTCCTCCACAAACGGCTCTTCGTCAAGGCGGAGAAGTGCCGATTCCACTCCGACTCCGTCGATTACCTGGGCTTCATCGTGGAGAAAGGCTTGACCCGAGCTGATCCTCGCAAGATCCAGGCCGTGGAGGAATGGCCGGAACCCACCTCTCGGAAGGAGTTACAGAGCTTCCTCGGGTTCGCCAACTTCTACCGAAGGTTCATCTGGAACTACAGTCAAGTGGCGGAACCGCTTACCAGACTGACCTCTCCCGCCCTGCCGTTCGACTGGTCCCCAGCGGCGTGTGCTGCGTTCCGCTCCCTCAAGAAGAGGTTCACTTCCGCCCCGATCTTGCTCCATCCAGACCCCAAGAGACAGTTCATCGTTGAGGTGGACGCCTCAGATACTGGACTGGGAGCTATCTTGTCCCAGCGGTCGGCAACGGACCAGAAGGTACATCCGTGCGCCTTCTACTCGCGTCGGTTCCTCCCTGCCGAGAGGAACTATGACATCGGCAATCGGGAGCTGCTGGCGGTTGTGGCTGCCTTGGAGGAGTGGCGTCATTGGCTAGAGGGGGCCGAGGAGCCGTTTACCATTTGGACGGACCACAAGAATCTGACGTACATCCGTGCTTCCAAGCGCCTCAATGGCCGGCAGGCAAGATGGGCCAGCTTCCTCAGTCGGTTCGACTTCTCGCTGACGTTTCGCCCTGGTTCCCGCAACACGAAGGCCGACTCCCTGTCCCGGTTACACTCCAAGGGGGCTCCAACCACTGAGGACCCGACTCCCATCCTCCCAGAGGCCAGGGTGGTAGGAGTCGTCACCTTGGGCATCGAGGGGGTGGTAAGGCGTGCCCTACGCTTCCATCGCGCTCCAGGCAAGGTACCGGTTCATCGTCTCTTCGTCCCCGACTCGGTCCGGTCCCGGGTCCTCCAGTGGGGCCATACCAGCCGGTTCCCCTGCCACCCGGGCGTCCATCGCACGTTCTCCTTCCTGGCTCGTCGATTCTGGTGGCCCACCATGAGGAACGACGTCAAGGAGTTCGTACTGGCCTGCGCAGTCTGCGCCCGCAGCAAGGCCTCCCACCAGGCACCCTCCGGGCTATTACAGCCGCTTCCCATTCCGAGCCGTCCTTGGTCACATGTGGCGCTGGACTTCGTCACAGGTCTTCCCTCCTCCCAGGGGAACACGTGCCTTCTGACCGTGGTGGATCGGTTCAGCAAGGGGGTTCACCTCGTGGCCCTTCCCAAACTTCCCTCGGCGGCCGAGACGGCGGACCTCCTGACACACCACGTGTTTCGCCTCCATGGTTTTCCCCAGGACGTCGTCTCGGACCGGGGGCCCCAGTTCACTTCCCAGGTATGGCGGGCTTTTTGCAAGGGATTGGGGGCAACGGTCAGTCTTTCCTCTGGTTATCATCCCCAGACTAACGGACAAACGGAGAGGATGAACCAGAGCGTGGAGTCTGCTCTTCGGTGTGTGGCTGCCGAGAGACCAGCTTCTTGGAGCCGTTTCCTTCCCTGGGTCGAGTACTCCATCAACTCCATGGTCAGTTCCGCCACCGGCCTCTCACCCTTTGAGGTATCCCTGGGCTACCAACCCCCTATTTTCCCTGCACAGGAGACGGAGGTGGCAGTTCCCTCCGTACAGGACCACCTCGACCGGTGCCGTCGGGTCTGGGAGATCGCCAGGACCGCGCTGCTCCGGTCATCAGAGCGCGCCTGTCGTGGGGCTGACCGGCGCCGGGTTCCTGCGCCGACGTACCACCCTGGGCAGAGGGTGTGGCTTTCCGCGAGGGACCTCCCACTTCGGTCCTCGGCCAAGAAACTTAACCCCCGGTTCGTCGGACCTTTCGAGGTTCTGAAGGTACTCAGTCCGGCGGCGGTCCGTCTTAAGCTTCCTGCGTCCATGCACATTCACCCCGTTTTCCATGTGTCCCGGGTTAAGCCTGTCTCTCTCAGTCCCCTGATGCCTCCTGCTCCGGAACCACCTCCTCCCAAGATGGTGGACGGTCACCCCCAGTGGCAGGTCCGCCGGTTGATGGGCGTTCGACGGCGGGGTCGGGGGTTCCAGTACCTGGTGGACTGGGAGGGGTACGGTCCGGAGGAACGGAGTTGGGTCTCCCGCCAGCTCATCGTAGATCCCGGCCTGATCACCGACTTCCATCGTGCCCATCCGGGCGAGCCGGGTCGGCCTGGTCGCCGGGTGGCTCCCGTGGAGGGGGGGGTACTGTGAGGTTTGGTCCGCTCCCCACCCACACGCTCCGTTCCTTTAAGGTATTTTGTTGATTAATTGCATTCCCCGCCAGACGCTTCTTTCCTGTAAGGTGCCGTGTTGATTGGTGCTCTCCCCACCACACGCTTCTGGAGCAATGATCAATTTCATCCCGCAGCTGTCACAGCTTGTCATCAGCGCCCTGTGGCTTTATATACCCTGATCCCCCTAATATCGATGTTGGATCGTTTTGAATATTCTCCTGCATTTGCCTGTCTTTCCCGTCGCTGTTCCCTGTCTGTTGCTCCCCAGGACTTTCGTGAAGTAATCCCTGTGGAGAACCTGATTCCCCGTACGAAGCTGCGCCTCGTTTATCTGCCCGCTTTACGCGTTGCGCTCTGGTGAGTTTTTGGAAACAGTTCTTTTTGGATCACCAGTTTTTGTGTGTTTGTGAAACACCGAAGAGATCCCGTTTTGTTATACTGTTCTCACCTATTTTTTGTGTTGGATTTACACTTTGGATTACCGTATTGTTTTTTCTCTGGACTCTGCTAACTGTGTGTATCACACCGAAGATCAAGTCACTTGGATATTTATTTGGATCAGTCACCTCTCTGTTTCTGTTGTGCGCTGGACTAACGCGGATTTCTCTCTCTCTCTCCATTTCCACCTGGAGTAAAAGCTGGGAGGATCTGCAGAGCGGCTTCAGACGTCACAAGCTAATTCCTCACCACCACCTACTGGGAGAATCTGCAGAGCCGCAACAATCTTCACATGCCAGATTCCCCGTTTGTTCTGTTGCTCAACCTAATTCAATCTTGTGACTCTGAGAATAAATACGCCCTTGCTTTGGCTAACTCTGAAACAACTCTCTCTGTGCCGTTGCGCTTGAGGTCGGTTACAAACCCTAACAGGAGCGGAGTCAACTCTCGGGTTAACCGCTTGAGTGTGCCCCTGCACGTTTCATGACGTCTGCCAATCGTGTCAGCCTTCTCTGCCTCGACCCCTCTAGAGAGTCGGGGGGTTTTATGGAGGCTGTGACATGGTGCGCAACAATACCAGCATACGCCCCTTCCGCCGGGGTGCTGTTTCAGCAGTCCCCTTTGGTGCCTGTCTAGTCCGCAGTGCTCCAGGCTCAGGTCAAGTGCCTGTTGCCTAGATTGAGGGATCGACCTCTTCTGGAGGTCGTCTCCCCGGTGCGCTGCCTGCTCCCGCTGTAGGTGTAGCCTCTTGAGTGCTTCGAGTTTACAGCCATGCCACCCTGAACACGCCCGATCTCGTTCGATTTCGGAGGCGGTATAGGTTCAGGCCTGGGTTGTGCTTGGATGGGTGACTGCCTGAGTATACCATGGTCAGTGAGTCAGGCGGCGTGCTATTGGGGGGAAGGGCCTGCTCTTGGATGGGCCCTGTCCGAATACGCTGGCGATGTGGGGGGCGGTGTCACTAGTGACCGCCTGGTGAGGTCTCGATGCTGTGGCGTCATTGGCCTCTCCAGGCCCCCCTTTTTCCGGGGGGGTCCTGTCCCTTCTGGGTCTGGGTCCTCCTTCGCGCTCTGCTGCTATGGCCTTGCCACAGGGTTGGGCTTTGCTCTTGACCCCGTGTTTTTAGGGGTGGTAACGGGGGTTTGTTCTGTTTTCCGTTCGTTCCCTAGTGGCATGCGGGTTGTGCGTTTGTGTAGTCGTGGGTACGCTCACCCTGTGTGTTGAGTTGCTCAAGCTCCTCTTCGCGCAGTCGGATCCGTCTCCCTTCCGTCCTCCAATAGGGAGGGTCGGGGTGGCTCGGGTCGTCCCCGGTTCTGATGGTTGTGGGGGGCCTCAGCGGGGTACATTTGTCGAGCTCAGCTCTGCTCAGCTCCTGTGTTGCACTATGACGCTGAGCAGAGCTATACAATAATATAATGTACGGTTATGTATATAACCATAGTTATATGAGTATAGTGACGCTCAGCGTCAGGACTCCCCTGAGGACCCCTTGATCTTGCCTTGTGGTGAAAGATTGGGAAGGAGATGAGGGCATGGCCACACCCCTGCTTATGTAGGTAGCAGATGGGGGTGTGGTCAGACAGATGTTGGTATGTAAAGGTACATTGTGAGTTTTTATTCAGTGTGCAAGTACTGAGGTGGAGTATTTGCACTATGATGCTGAGCGTCACTATACTCATATAACTATGGTTATATACATAACCGTACATTATTTTTTAATGACAAATTAAAAACCGTATAACTACCTTTATTTCAACCAAAATGCTTAAACAATAATGTTAGTGATAGAAGGGAACTCATTTTGTGCAAACATGGAAAGCTTGCCAATGTTCATGAGGCAGAATTGTTACAATAGCCGATGATCCATTTTCCTAATGATAAATCCCTATATGAGACAGTGGTGGAAAGTAACTAATTATTTAAATATTGTACTTTTTACTCCATTACATTTATCTGAACCCATCAGTTACTAGTTACTTTGAAGAAAAGGATTTAGCATAGAAAATGTGGCACAAATATATATGAAGATTCAAATCTGAAGCCTGTCAACTTCAAGAGGACGTAATCAGAGCAGCATAACTGGACCATATACCACTTTAACATAACCTTTAATCAGAGCAGCATAACTGGACGATGTACGATTTTAACATAACCTTTAATCAGAGCAGAATGACTGGACCACATACCACTTTAACATAACCTTTAATCAGAGCATAATGACTGGACCATATACTGTACCACTTTAACATAACCTTTAATCAGAGCAGCATAACTGGACCACATACCACTTTAACATAACCTTTAATCAGAGCATAATGACTGGACCATATACTGTACCACTTTAACATAACCTTTAATCAGAGCAGCATAACTGGACCACATACCACTTTAACACAACCTTTAATCAGAGCAGCATAACTGGACCACATACCACTTTAACACAACCTTTAATCAGAGCAGCATAACTGGACCACATACCACTTTAACATAACCTTTAATCAGAGCAGCATAACTGGACCATATACCACTTTAACACAACCTTTAATCAGAGCAGCATAACTGGACCACATACCACTTTAACATAACCTTTAATCAGAGCAGCATAACTGGACCACATACCACTTTAACACAACCTTTAATCAGAGCCGCATAACTGGACCACATACCACTTTAACATAACCTTTAATCAGAGCAGCATAACTGGACCATATACCACTTTAACATAACCTTTAATCAGAGCAGCATAACTGGACCATATACCACTTTAACATAACCTTTAATCAGAGCAGCATAACTGGACCACATACCACTTTAACATAACCTTTAATCAGAGCAGCATAACTGGACCATATACCACTTTAACATAACCTTTAATCAGAGCAGCATAACTGGACCATATACCACTTTAACATAACCTTTAATCAGAGCATAATGACTGGACCATATACTGTACCACTTTAACATAACCTTTAATCAGAGCAGCATAACTGGACCACATACCACTTTAACATAACCTTTAATCAGAGCATAATGACTGGACCATATACTGTACCACTTTAACATAACCTTTAATCAGAGCAGCATAACTGGACCACATACCACTTTAACACAACCTTTAATCAGAGCAGCATAACTGGACCACATACCACTTTAACACAACCTTTAATCAGAGCAGCATAACTGGACCACATACCACTTTAACATAACCTTTAAACAGAGCAGCATAACTGGACCATATACCACTTTAACACAACCTTTAATCAGAGCAGCATAACTGGACCGCATACCACTTTAACATAACCTTTAATCAGAGCAGCATAACTGGACCACATACCACTTTAACACAACCTTTAATCAGAGAAGCATAACTGGACCACATACCACTTTAACATAACCTTTAATCAGAGCAGCATAACTGGACCATATACCACTTTAACATAACCTTTAATCAGAGCAGCATAACTGGACCATATACCACTTTAACATAACCTTTAATCAGAGCAGCATAACTGGACCACATACCACTTTAACATAACCTTTAATCAGAGCAGCATAACTGGACCATATACCACTTTAACATAACCTTTAATCAGAGCAGCATAACTGGACCATATACCACTTTAACATAACCTTTAATCAGAGCAGCATAACTGGACCACATACCACTTTAACATAACCTTTAATCAGAGCAGCATAACTGGACCACACACCACTTTAACATAACCTTTAATCAGAGCATAATGACTGGACCATATTCTGTACCACTTTAACATAACCTTTAATCAGAGCAGCATAACTGGACCACATACCACTTTAACACAACCTTTAATCAGAGCAGCATAACTGGACCACATACCACTTTAACACAACCTTTAATCAGAGCAGCATAACTGGACCACATACCACTTTAACATAACCTTTAATCAGAGCAGCATAACTGGAACATATACCACTTTAACACAACCTTTAATCAGAGCAGCATAACTGGACCACATACCACTTTAACATAACCTTTAATCAGAGCAGCATAACTGGACCACATACCACTTTAACATAACCTTTAATCAGAGCAGCATAACTGGACCACATACCACTTTAACATAACCTTTAATCAGAGCAGCATAACTGGACCACATACCACTTTAACATAACCTTTAATCAGAGCAGCATAACTGGACCACATACCACTTTAACATAACCTTTAATCAGAGCAGCATAACTGGACCACATACCACTTTAACATAACCTTTAATCAGAGCAGCATAACGACCACATACCACTTTAACATAACCTAGACGTCAGTGGATGGAGGTTTGAACGCTCCCAAGCACTGGAACACACAAACGTCATGTAGAATGCATACTTTTACTTTAGATACTACATTCAATTGCAAATACTTCTCTACTTTTACTTAAAGGTGTCATGCAGTGCTATTCCTAGCACTATTTGGGCAACTTTACACACTTCCTGTGAGTCTATGTAACACATGTGTAATTTTTATTCCAAAAATAATCATTGTTTTATATTTCTAATCTTGTACTCAAAACCAGCATTTTTCAGCCTCATGAAATCAGGCTATTATTGGCTTGGCTCCACCCACACTTTGAGTGACAGCCACCCACCAAATAGCTCCGCCCATCTCCCCGTCATTCCATCCAGGTAGAGGTCTGAGGTCTTAGGTTTCAGGTTTTTATTTCGACACGCAAAAACATATACCGATTTTACTAACTAATACAACATGGCTGTACATTATGTTTGGGATCCAGAGAGCGACCCACAGTTTGATCCCGAAGAAGAAGAAGAAGGCGATTTGCTACAGCGAGGCTTACATTACATCGTTTCCGATTGGTAAGTTGATTAATTGCACTATTAGTTACTTACTGTTATATAATAGTTGTGTACTTCTGTCGCGCGCGGCCCGTCGAAAACACACACTCTAACGTTAGATTGTACTGACACTAACCCCCAAACAACAGCGATCGAGGCTTACGTTACATCGTTTCCGATTGGTAAGTTGATTAATTGCACTATTAGTTACTTACTGTTATATAATAGTTGTGTACTTCTGTCGCGCGCGGCCCGTCGAAAACACACACTCACTAACGTTAGATTGTACTGACACTAACCCCCAAACAACAGCGATCGAGGCTTACGTTACATCGTTTCCGATTGGTAAGTTGATTAATTGCACTATTAGTTACTTACTGTTATATAATAGTTGTGTACTTCTGTCGCGCGCGGCCCGTCGAAAACACACACTCACTAACGTTAGATTGTACTGACTGACACTAACTGTACTTGACGATTGAAATTGGGGGACCCTGATGTAAACAAGACGAAAGTCTTTCTCTGGCCTCCATCATAACAGTTGTTGGTATTGAGCAATACTGTAGCAATAGAAATATAGTATGTCATAAATATAGAGATGTAGCAGTACTGTCTATCTATATGTTACCATGACGATTGAAATTGGGGGACCCTGATGTAAACAAGACGAAAGTCTTTCTCTGGCCTCCATCATAACAGTTGTTGGTATTGAGCAATACTGTAGCAATAGAAATATAGTATGTCATAAATATAGAGATGTAGCAGTACTGTCTATCTATATGTTACCATGACGATTGAAATTGGGGGACCCTGATGTAAACAAGACGAAAGTCTTTCTCTGGCCTCCATCATAACAGTTGTTGGTATTGAGCAATACTGTAGCAATAGAAATATAGTATGTCATAAATATAGAGATGTAGCAGTACTGTCTATCTATATGTTACCATGACGATTGAAATTGGGGGACCCTGATGTAAACAAGACGAAAGTCTTTCTCTGGCCTCCATCATAACAGTTGTTGGTATTGAGCAATACTGTAGCAATAGAAATATAGTATGTCATAAATATAGAGATGTAGCAGTACTGTCTATCTATATGTTACCATGACGATTGAAATTGGGGGACCCTGATGTAAACAAGACGAAAGTCTTTCTCTGGCCTCCATCATAACAGTTGTTGGTATTGAGCAATACTGTAGCAATAGAAATATAGTATGTCATAAATATAGAGATGTAGCAGTACTGTCTATCTATATGTTACCATGACGATTGAAATTGGGGGACCCTGATGTAAACAAGACGAAAGTCTTTCTCTGGCCTCCATTGATTGATAATTTCATTCACCCTCAAATCTACTAGGTGCACGTGCGGAAATTGTGAACGGATGCCAACAGAGACTGAGAATGTATGCTGCATGGAAGTTCCACAGGTAAAGTAGTAACACAAACTTGCATCTTATACCACTTTAACACAACCTTTAATCAGAGCAGCATAACTGGACCGCATACCACTTTAACATAACCTTTAATCAGAGCAGCATAACTGGACCACATACCACTTTAACACAACCTTTAATCAGAGAAGCATAACTGGACCACATACCACTTTAACATAACCTTTAATCAGAGCAGCATAACTGGACCATATACCACTTTAACATAACCTTTAATCAGAGCAGCATAACTGGACCATATACCACTTTAACATAACCTTTAATCAGAGCAGCATAACTGGACCACATACCACTTTAACATAACCTTTAATCAGAGCAGCATAACTGGACCATATACCACTTTAACATAACCTTTAATCAGAGCAGCATAACTGGACCATATACCACTTTAACATAACCTTTAATCAGAGCAGCATAACTGGACCACATACCACTTTAACATAACCTTTAATCAGAGCAGCATAACTGGACCACACACCACTTTAACATAACCTTTAATCAGAGCATAATGACTGGACCATATTCTGTACCACTTTAACATAACCTTTAATCAGAGCAGCATAACTGGACCACATACCACTTTAACACAACCTTTAATCAGAGCAGCATAACTGGACCACATACCACTTTAACACAACCTTTAATCAGAGCAGCATAACTGGACCACATACCACTTTAACATAACCTTTAATCAGAGCAGCATAACTGGAACATATACCACTTTAACACAACCTTTAATCAGAGCAGCATAACTGGACCACATACCACTTTAACATAACCTTTAATCAGAGCAGCATAACTGGACCACATACCACTTTAACATAACCTTTAATCAGAGCAGCATAACTGGACCACATACCACTTTAACATAACCTTTAATCAGAGCAGCATAACTGGACCACATACCACTTTAACATAACCTTTAATCAGAGCAGCATAACTGGACCACATACCACTTTAACATAACCTTTAATCAGAGCAGCATAACTGGACCACATACCACTTTAACATAACCTTTAATCAGAGCAGCATAACGACCACATACCACTTTAACATAACCTAGACGTCAGTGGATGGAGGTTTGAACGCTCCCAAGCACTGGAACACACAAACGTCATGTAGAATGCATACTTTTACTTTAGATACTACATTCAATTGCAAATACTTCTCTACTTTTACTTAAAGGTGTCATGCAGTGCTATTCCTAGCACTATTTGGGCAACTTTACACACTTCCTGTGAGTCTATGTAACACATGTGTAATTTTTATTCCAAAAATAATCATTGTTTTATATTTCTAATCTTGTACTCAAAACCAGCATTTTTCAGCCTCATGAAATCAGGCTATTATTGGCTTGGCTCCACCCACACTTTGAGTGACAGCCACCCACCAAATAGCTCCGCCCATCTCCCCGTCATTCCATCCAGGTAGAGGTCTGAGGTCTTAGGTTTCAGGTTTTTATTTCGACACGCAAAAACATATACCGATTTTACTAACTAATACAACATGGCTGTACATTATGTTTGGGATCCAGAGAGCGACCCACAGTTTGATCCCGAAGAAGAAGAAGAAGGCGATTTGCTACAGCGAGGCTTACATTACATCGTTTCCGATTGGTAAGTTGATTAATTGCACTATTAGTTACTTACTGTTATATAATAGTTGTGTACTTCTGTCGCGCGCGGCCCGTCGAAAACACACACTCTAACGTTAGATTGTACTGACACTAACCCCCAAACAACAGCGATCGAGGCTTACGTTACATCGTTTCCGATTGGTAAGTTGATTAATTGCACTATTAGTTACTTACTGTTATATAATAGTTGTGTACTTCTGTCGCGCGCGGCCCGTCGAAAACACACACTCACTAACGTTAGATTGTACTGACACTAACCCCCAAACAACAGCGATCGAGGCTTACGTTACATCGTTTCCGATTGGTAAGTTGATTAATTGCACTATTAGTTACTTACTGTTATATAATAGTTGTGTACTTCTGTCGCGCGCGGCCCGTCGAAAACACACACTCACTAACGTTAGATTGTACTGACTGACACTAACTGTACTTGACGATTGAAATTGGGGGACCCTGATGTAAACAAGACGAAAGTCTTTCTCTGGCCTCCATCATAACAGTTGTTGGTATTGAGCAATACTGTAGCAATAGAAATATAGTATGTCATAAATATAGAGATGTAGCAGTACTGTCTATCTATATGTTACCATGACGATTGAAATTGGGGGACCCTGATGTAAACAAGACGAAAGTCTTTCTCTGGCCTCCATCATAACAGTTGTTGGTATTGAGCAATACTGTAGCAATAGAAATATAGTATGTCATAAATATAGAGATGTAGCAGTACTGTCTATCTATATGTTACCATGACGATTGAAATTGGGGGACCCTGATGTAAACAAGACGAAAGTCTTTCTCTGGCCTCCATCATAACAGTTGTTGGTATTGAGCAATACTGTAGCAATAGAAATATAGTATGTCATAAATATAGAGATGTAGCAGTACTGTCTATCTATATGTTACCATGACGATTGAAATTGGGGGACCCTGATGTAAACAAGACGAAAGTCTTTCTCTGGCCTCCATCATAACAGTTGTTGGTATTGAGCAATACTGTAGCAATAGAAATATAGTATGTCATAAATATAGAGATGTAGCAGTACTGTCTATCTATATGTTACCATGACGATTGAAATTGGGGGACCCTGATGTAAACAAGACGAAAGTCTTTCTCTGGCCTCCATCATAACAGTTGTTGGTATTGAGCAATACTGTAGCAATAGAAATATAGTATGTCATAAATATAGAGATGTAGCAGTACTGTCTATCTATATGTTACCATGACGATTGAAATTGGGGGACCCTGATGTAAACAAGACGAAAGTCTTTCTCTGGCCTCCATTGATTGATAATTTCATTCACCCTCAAATCTACTAGGTGCACGTGCGGAAATTGTGAACGGATGCCAACAGAGACTGAGAATGTATGCTGCATGGAAGTTCCACAGGTAAAGTAGTAACACAAACTTGCATCTTGGTAGCACTGAAAACCATGCATATGGCTAACGATTTAATTTTCTATATATATAGGTCAGACGTCGAATTAACCAGGAACCAACTGGACTACTGTGCATGGTTGATCATCCGGGATTGGATCCAGTGTGCTTCAACCCCTATACCATCCAAATGGCAACTAATATCTACAAGGCAGATTTTGGCCGGATACCAGAAAGCGGAATCAATAAGTAAATAATATTTATTACAGATTTATATATTTTTTTACAGGTGTTTCTCCATCTTGCATCTCTCAGACTATACTAATCTTTCTTGCAAACACAATCTAATCCTTATTGCACATCACATATAATCAATGCTTGCTACTGTCCAATGACATGACATGACAAATGGTTATTTCCCAGCTTTTTATTTTATTTTATTTGTGCATAAATATAATACTTGATTTTCTTCAGCCGTTTCAGATATATCGCGTACAGATGCTTTGTCGCGTGGTGCTTCGGCTACTTAGGCCGCAGAGTGAGAGTAGTAATCCCATCCTGTGTCGTGGTTCGAATCCGCACAGAATTTCCGGATGTTGATGGTGTCTATACTGGCTTCAGACCGGTACAGGATTGAATCGTGACACATAGCCGGCAACCGCTTCTTCCATGGAAGGCCTGTCGAACTGTGCGCACAAAGGTTCTGGGATGGCAATCGCCTCTACCACCTGGATATATTGTTGGGGGTCACGAAGGACGAAGTCAAAGAGTAGCGCCATCAGCTGGTTGACATAGTCTGTAAATGAGAAATTGTTATTTGTTTTGTCATGTTAAAAAGGTTATTATTTATTCAATTTATTGTATTCCACTGTAAGTGGAAATATTTTTCTATTTATATAGGTCATGTGTGTGCAATAATAAATGTTGATATTTTTACTTACTGAATGTCGCTGGGATTTTCCTTGGTTTTATTGTGTGTCCACCTTTTTTGGCCTTTGGAAAACTCATCTTGTACGCCGGCTCTCCAGAAGCGTTTATGGCTTGCTGGCGATTTGAGTTTTCATTGAAATGCATGGCAGCTAGGTATAGTCTGAAAGGAAAATTTCAATAAGCACAAGCAATATATTTGTAGTTGATCTGAGGTTATCTAATGCAACATAATGAGTTATTTGACAAATCAGGAGTCCATAATTAGTCATTTGTACACAATATAAAATACCTGCAAAGCATTCCTATGTACGAAAAAAACACGTTTTTTGGGGCAAAACGTAAAATCACACTGCCTTTTCAAAATTCCACAATTAACATTTCCTAACCCCCGCTCACACACACAGCCAGCCAGACCACTTCACACCCCGCTCACACACACAGCCAGCCAGACCACTTCACACCTACAGCGATTCAAGATTCAAGACCGAGAGCTTTGTGTTCGTTTGAGCACAATGAAGGGTGCAGTGTCTCTTCAGACTTGTTAATTACCTGAATTAGTTGGACGTCTATGACATGATTGGTGGCGAGTTCCATCACAGAGTAACTTCCGTACTTAGCACTGTGGCCTGTTGAAAATAATAATAACAATTTCAATCAATGTAGTGCAATATTAAAAATGTATTCATAAAGTAGGAATTTGTCATTGGGGAGCTTTTTCTAACCTGGACTATCGGCTCGCATGTCACCGCCGATTATCACGCTTTCTTTCTCGCTTAATCTGGCGAGGGTAACGTCTTGGTCCTTGGTCCACAAACTTAGAACAGCAGGTTCCAAGAACTTCTTGGCGTGTTCCCGAAACGCTCTGTACTTTATTGTGGAGACGTGTAACGCATTTAGGACCTAAAAGAATAAATGAATAACGCTTTGTTAATATGCACGTGTGAATCACAAACAAAAACATAATGTATATCTGACTTGTCAATCAAATCAATCAAATCAAATACCTTCTCCATTTGGGTGAAAGATGAGCCAGTGAAAAATACTGCTGCAGAAAGCTGAATATTTCCAGCTGGTGTGATGCCGATGAGAGGCTGACTCGCCCATTTACGGCTGTATTTACAACCGGGGCAAACTTGGGAGACAGCCAAGAAGGTCCCTCGCGTAGTTTTGGTGATATGACATTGAGCATTGCACACCGGACACTGTTGAAATAATTCCAGTAGACTGTCTTCGTAAACGATGTATTTCTGGACCTCATAGATTGGTTTTGACGGTTCCCTGCTCGAGAAAAACACAAATAAATAACACGGCACAACTATATAGCTTTTGTATTTTTACGGGCCATGGAGATGTTTGTAACAACTAACTTACGCTAGAATCGAGGGCTCGCTAATCAAAGAGTCAATGTTGAAAGTGGAATCCTGCGGCGGCTCTGGAACATCGATCGAGCTGTCGGTCACTCCATCGTCATCGTCATCAGACTCCAGTCGTGGTCTTTTACTGGGTCTAAACCCCTTCACAGGTGTTGACGTGGATGGTCCCTGTTGATTAGACCAGTATCCAGTATTTTGTGTCCCCACCGAGACCGACACGACTTTCGCCTGAACACCTATTTACAAAACATAGTTTAGTCAAACAAGGGATTTATTGATAACTTTGCTCACTCACTCACTCACTCACTCACACACTCACACATTGTGACCTGCTCTGGCGTAACAGCAACATGGTCACCACACTAGAGCTAAATTTGATTTGCAAATACAGTACTGTTTGTGATACTGAAGGAGTCAAGAAAAGGGAGTATATACATTTGACTGTATATACTGTATATATACTGTATATTGACAACCATACTGGGTAATTTACATTGGAGGTGGGGGGGGGGGGGGACACTATACAAACAATCCACATTCCTTTACAGCTTTGGGTGAAAGCGGTGGGTGAAGGGGGCCAATCTAAACAATTCTGGGTCACATTATTACACATTATTACATTACATCACACTGAGTTACAAACCTACCTTGACTCTTGACATGCGAACGAAGTGTTTTCATAGAAAGCTGTGTACCAACAGAACGAATCTTTGGGTTGTCTGTCTGGCAACTGAAGTCCCTTGAAGCAGGAGAAAGGCGTACATTGCCGCTGGAACTTGTGGTGGCCTAAGAGTTACCAAATCGTAAATCAATTACAATATAATACAAGCCACTAAATATAACGTTACCTTGTTTACCTCTCACTAGTTGTGTTCTTTTATTTAGAAGAGTTTTCTATAACGTTACTTTATAAAGAGCAGCAGTTACTATAACGTTAGATGGTATTTATGATAACATATCTCACACGACATATCTACTTACTATTTCTTGTGTCGGGTCGCGTATTGAAGGCACAGCTCTTTTGGTTAGCACCAACATGGAGACCACTCCAGCATCAAAAATACCTTGATTGGTGACGTCGTCGGCGGAGAAATGTGCAGTACAAACCCGAGTATTAGACGTTGCAACGAAACTTGGAGGGTCACCAAAAAGGAACTTGTTCCATTGTTGGCGAAGTTCGGCATCAACGGGGAAACTGTGCAAAGACTTCTCGGTAGCTCTACAACCAGGAACATTACATCTGCGGGGTTTGCTGCTCATCGTGAAATTGAGGCGAGTGACGGCAATTTCTGTTTCCAGGTTGTATCGGCTCCAGGTACCAAGAATGGAGGCGGGCATTAGGTAAAACCACACAGCCAATCACATCACCTTGCGCTATAAACAGCGCCCTGTGACGTTGCCCAGCTCGTCAAATCAACATGACCTGATTTACTAGAGGCAAACAGGGGATGGGCTGTAGCTGAGGAATTCGTCAATATAGTATTTAGGCCCAAAAACACATTGATACGAACTCCTATTACTATAATACAATGCTAGAGACTGAAAAATGACATTTATAACGCATAGCCCCTTTAAGGACCCCCTCGGAAACGAGATAGCATAACTCAAGGGGTTTATCCTTCAAATACATAAACAAAATTAAATAAAAGAATTAAAAAATGTAAAGAATAAAAAAAAAAACTTACTAGAATTTGGGCAAATTTTTACCAGATGAAGTGGTAGTTTGTTATCTAAGAGCCATATACTGACACTGTGTAGCTCACTGCTCAACTTCCTTTCCACCTAACCCTTGTCCCTGTGAGAGAACAGGAGGGCTGAGTCATCTGCAAAAAGGAACAGGTTGCAGTCACAGGCAGATTCCATATTATTGATATAAATAAAAAAGGCCCTAAAATATTTCCCTGTGGGACCCAACACTTAACTCATTGACTGCCGGGGATT
>NC_140173.1:58900428-58930428 GCF_963971535.1 Notolepis coatsorum | reverse complement strand
AGCCTTATCCTGTGGTAGCTACTGCCACGCTTAGTAGTTAGTCACCTTGTTTGTAGAGCTAAATCTATATTCTATATTATAGCCATGGATACAATACTATAGTCACATTGAGTTTTTTCCGGTCAAGATGCAAAAAAGAGATAATTTTTCCATCCATACGTTCCTGTGTTATACCGTGGTGAATATAAGTATGGTTTTAGAGCGGTCTAGGGTAATTCATGAAATGCTTAGTTATGGCAGTATACGTTGATTCCATTGTAGACGTTGCAGTTTCTGGCCTGAACCCGCTATTGTTCCGGAATCAAATCTACAATATAGGTATTATGTATCATCATGAATGCATGAAGGGGGGGGGGGGGGGGGCGTTTCTGATGATCTGATTGTCAGTAACGGCATTCGCATTGAACACTA
Source organism: Notolepis coatsorum (assembly GCF_963971535.1). Classification (NCBI taxonomy): domain Eukaryota; kingdom Metazoa; phylum Chordata; class Actinopteri; order Aulopiformes; family Paralepididae; genus Notolepis; species Notolepis coatsorum. Next base: position 58,930,017 of record NC_140173.1, on the reverse strand, counting down.
AAAACGGCTATCAGCCCGATCGGTATGAAAGCATTGCAGGATCAAGCTAAAATTGACGTCAAATCGCCCTTACCTGTGGCCGGGAGTAATACAATATTCCAATTGTTATAAATAATAATAATTTAGGACCTGCTCAGAGGTCATCAATCGGCACACATACGATGCATGTATGCAATTCGTATCTGCGATTAACCCATCCCGTCGTCCTTCCCCCCCAAGGGCAGCCGGGAGCAGACAGGCGTCAACGTGAGCCGCGCCAGGGGACCAATCCAAGTGCTCCTGTCCGTCTTCGTCAAGGACGCCACAGCGTTAGCGATCTATTGTTGTGCATGTTTTTCCATTGGGTTTATCTTATCGGGGGGGAAACCCTTGCGAGCACGGGGAGAACATGCAAACTCCACACAGAAAGGCCTGGGAGATACCCCACCTGGGTAACTGGCATCATGGAAACCTGATCCCCAAGCGGGAATCGAACCCTGGACCTTCTTGCTGTGAGGCGACAGTGTTAACCACTACACCACCGTGCTGTATTTGATCGCCATCTGGTCAGTGGCGAATCCTTATGGAAGCCAACAGAAGCCATGCCTCCCTATTAAAATATGAATGAATATCAAATATGAAATATGAAAAAAAATATATATATATATAATTTTTCTTTAATATAGTTTACATTCTTTTTCATCTGTGCATCTGTGTTATAATTTTTTTTTTTTTTAATGTCTCCCTCTTCTCCTTCTCACTCCCTCTAACACACTGTCAGCCTCACTATGCTCACTGCAGCTATAGAGGAGAGGAGGCAGGGGGTAGGTCTCTTTCTCCAGACTTCCAGCATGTGATTCATGTATCTAGAGTCCAAATCCGATCCTAGCCAATCAGATTTGAGCTGACTGCCACACCCTAAAGTTTAAAACGGGGCTGTGAGAAGAATCCTGAGAATTGCACTCATTTCACATTTTTCCCCCTGGAGGCGGGGCAGGTCAGAACACGTCTGAACGTCATCCCCTCGCGGGATTGATTGAAAATGTTATTAACAGAGCGGGCACGTGCGAATCCTCTATTAGTGTATCTAACATTTAGCACTTTAATAGCAACTTATTTTCGCCGGCGGGGGACATTTACTGAGGACCAGCAGAGCACACCACTGTGGATATTATGATTTAACAAATCTATCTGGCAAGAGGAGGACCACATTATTGACCAGGTAAGCAGCCTGACTAACTAACGTTATCAGGCAAGCTTGTAGACCCTTTCATGACTGCAATGCAAGCCAGGGGCTGGAATACGCAGTCACTTATTCCTCGTAGTAGCCAGGTTAATGTGCACCATCAAGCACTGCTTAAAAGCTAGCGGTGGGTCCAAAATATATCGGATATAAATGTCAAAGGTACCCAGCATTCCATTAGGGTTTCACACACAGATGCGGCGGGGTTTGAAAGCTCGGCGTTGCTAATAAACATTTTAAATCATTTTTATAAACGAGTAAAACTGAGGCTGAAATGGCTGCTTCCGCATTTTACAGTAGGAGCGTTCTGATGGCTGGGCGCGCCGCGCAACAGACATGTGAATGAATTAATGAATGAATGAAAGCTTTATTTAACAGATTGCAGAATGGGTACAATACAGTACGGCTCAATACACACAATTGTTAAGGGGATGCAGACCAGAGAAATACGTTTGTCTTGTCTTGTTTGTCTAGACTCTAGACGTCATATTCTCTCCCGGCCGTATGTATATTTCTCTCCCACCCACCCACCCCCTCCTAATGTACAGTCTCCTCCCCATCATATACTCTGTCAGGATCTATGGGTAACAGTACTGTATATTTGAATATCGTATATGTCACAAATGTAACCATACTAAATACCTGTATGTCATGTATGTCCCTATGCCATAAATGTCATGATGTCTTGTATGTCATAAATGTCACTATGAATTGAAAATGGGGGACCCTGATGTAAACAAGACAAACGTCTTTCTCTGGTCTGCAATCTGCATCCCCTTAACAATTGTGTGTATTGAGCCGTACTGCAATCTGTTAAATAAATAAAAAGAAAGTTTGACTGGCCGCCGAGCCATACTGTAGTGTACATGGTGACTGCTTGACTTAAAAAAATTAAAATAAAAAATGTTATAAAAATATTTAATAGTTTTTTTTTTATTAATTTTTTTTGGCTTCCCCTGTTATTTTACCCACGCGACGCCACTGCATCTGGTATATCCAATGTCCATTTGCTCTACAGCATAATCCACCATAACATATGGATTGGGCATATTTGACGGGCTTCAATGTAACCGGCAGAACCATTCGTCTTGCCCGACAAGGAAAAATGTAAGCCGAAACCCTTGGCCATCCCACAGCCCAGGATACAATGTTAGAAAGGATGCTCGATACCACCGTCTAGCGTTATGCGGCTGGTATTGCACCTATTCCCAATGTTAACCCTGAGTCAGTGGGCCTGTAATGCACTAGTAAAATATGTGAGCAAAATATTCTGATGTTGATAATGATGTCTACAATGTTTTACTGTTTTTAGATTATCATTGTTAATTGTGATTGTCATGTATCTCATGTTGTTATGTTTTGTGTATTCTGTTGTCTTTCTGTGTGGACCCCGCCACTTAGGTGACAGCTAATGGGGATTCTTTTAAACAATAAACAACAATAAACAATAATGAATAGAACTATAGAATAAAAGAAATAACGATCAAATAACGTATATATATACGTGGTTGGCGTTCAACCGTTGTCGGACAAACACGTATATAATCGTCGTTGGCGGCCAATGTGTTAAGGGGTCGGGGACATGACAGCATACCATTAATGTCCACAACATGTCCCCTACCCTCCTGGTAGGACATAACCCAGCTGAGGGATGTGCTGTTGAAGCCCAGGGCCCTGAGTTTACACAGTAGAACGTCATGGACAGGGTTCGAATTATCACCTGAGAGCTATGGGGGCCCCCTGAATAATTTTTTTTACTATTTTTTTCCTGAAATTGTGGCTGTTTTTGAAGTCATATTTAGAGGAATATCTCATTAGGATTAGTCTACTAAGTAATAATGACATCACACAACAGTCTAATCATTAGACTATTGTGTGATGTCATTATTCAGTCTCATTCTTAACCATCAATATTTGTTCATTTTCTTACTCACCTCTGATATATAATGCCATATTTACTTATTTGCATTTTGCATCTGATAAAATACAACAATTTAATTTGAAAAATTAGACAACATTTATGAACTTGAATTAACATTTATTTGTCTCTGCACTTATAAATCAAAAACTAACAAAATAATCGAATGGAAAATAAATAGTTGTATGGCACAACAGCAGCTTTTATCAGGATACAGTGTAACATTATCATCTGATAATAAAATTAACATAAAATAAATACTTGTATAAATCTAAATAAATAATGTTTTTTTTTCATCTCTGTGGCAATGTGCTCTATGATCTGTGCACAAGAATGATGGGATCGGTGAGCTGTCGACTGTCGCACCGTTCAACTCATTAAGTGTCATAAGGGGGTTCAGTTTGGTGAACGGCAACCTTTATTTAGCGACAGTATATGCTGCCCTGAATGAACTGGCTGTCTCCTTGAGCAAAGCAGATGTGATTTTGCTAACTTTTTTTGGAAGCACTTCCTTCTGGTTTTGACTTTCTATTTCTATAGCTTGCTTATGAGCAATGCTATCACTGCAAGTATATTTTCTTCCTCAACTTCTTGCTCTGAGAGCTAGTCACAGTCCCATTCATCCACTGCTCTGCCAAATGGGCTCCAAATGATTTATTTTACAATGTCTTGGCGTTTTTACATGGAAGGCAGCCAATGCATCCCTCCTTGGCAAATAACCAGCTATATTTATTTTTCCAAAAGTTCCACTGACTCGGACCCCAACATTGTGGTGGTTGAGTATAGCAGCACAGTCCAGGTCTAGTGGTGGAGACTCGGGTCTGGCAGTGGCAACCGGCGCGGTAACAATAACAGGTGCACTGCGCACAGGAGCAGCAGAGCTAACACTAGTACTAGCACTAGCAGTGTCAACTTCAGTGACAGTATAGCGCTGCTAGCTGCTGCACTAACAGCGTCAGTCTTTGGCCTTTTTATAAAACCAAAGCTGTACAGCCTTGCGGCGGGTTGAGCCTTTTTTTTGGCGGTATGTGGCATACTGTTTAGTGTTTATGTTTTCAGTTGCAGGACACGGACCGGCAGCTTTCTGTTTACAGCAGCTGCTTGCTGCTTCTTCTTCACTAGGTTGGAGTAGCGTTAAACTTATGGGCGACACTCATGGGCGACGCATAGCGGCTTGGAGGTGAAATGCAGCCTATTCCACAACATTAATTACTCGGTTATTTTAAAAACTGAAAAGAAAAATATGATCTATTAACAATTTATTTAGGTAACATAAATAATACTAATTTGTGCATTAAAAAAAAAAAAAAAAAAAAAAGATTATATAATTTTTTTGAGAGACCCCCACAGGGGGTCTTGACTATGGGGGCTCAGACTCTAGCTATGGGGGCTGAGCCCCCATTGGCCCCCTCATAATTCGAACACTGGTCATGGTTAACGGTGTCAAATGCTTTTTGGAGCTCCGACATGACCATTCCGCAGTATTTACCCGAGTCTACCTCCTTCCTGATATGATTAATAAGTTAATAAGTGTCAGTTGAATGTGATTTTCTAAAACCAGACTGAAATTCAAACAGGAACTCACGAGATGGGTTCCAGTTGACTTCCTTTTTTGTGTAGGGGTATTACCCTGGCTTGTTTGAAATCACGGAGAACGTGGCCTTCTTTGATGGTGTGTGAGTGTGTCTGTATGGCGTGTGAGTGTGTGTTTGTGTGCATATATTTGTTAGTATAAGGTATTTAGCACAGTACAAAGGGAACTCCTGGGGGTCCAGATAGATCAATGTGAATCTCTGGATGCAGACTGGGGCGCCTGCTGCTTTGAAGACGCTCTGTAAACCTCTGATTCCTGCTGCACAGGAGGGGAGGGGCTATCTTGGAGCGAGGGAGGAGGGGGAGCGGGTGGGTGAATGTCGGAGCGAGGGAGGAAGATAGGTAGAACGTTATCTTAAAATAATATTTAAAACTAAATAATAACCAAATGTTTTGTTTTATTGTATTTATGTAACGTCAGTCCAAAAATGTGTGGGTCTCATTCCCGAACGGATTTACGACCAAAAATGTCCTCTTAGGCAGATTTTTGCCCATTTAAGACATATTAGGGCTGGTAGCGCGATTCCCCAAATTTTCCTGAGATCAGATTTGAGCGTGGCTGAGAGCAGATTTAAGAATGCTGAGGAGCACACTTATGATTGATTGACTAATTGAAAATGTTATTAACTTGACAGACTGTGTTCTCATAGTGATTCCTTCATGTCAACGCTACAGGCCTCCTTGGAATTAATTACTTAATCATAATGAAAATAAATATGACAATATTTGTACGATAAGAAATTACACATTTAATGTCGGAAAAATAAATAATATGGATTCATCTGATCACAGGGCAGCTGGATTAACCATATCTGAACCAGCTATTTTGGACAAATGTATAATTACTTTAATTACTCAGATATTCAAACACTTATGCAATTATTGTGAAATGATTGAAAATAATAATTATTTAATGCCTTCTGTGGAATTTGTATTTCTTGTTACATATCTGTTTTAATGGTATACAATGGGACAGACCTTTGTTTGATATAAACCTGCATTCCTTCGAATATATCATTAATCAATTAAACTTATATTGAAATACACTATATAGCCTATACACCAACACTGAAATGACAGTGGATAAATAAATAAGAACTAAAGCTAATCGGTGGAAATAGACTGCATTAATATTCCATAACAAGTCTTGTGTGCGCCAGTATGGCCTACGTGTCTAATGGGTGAACAGTATAGGCTTAATATATTCTGGTTGCTTGTTTCATTGGGATTTAGTGGATGCTATATGTGTGTGCTCTGCCCTGAGTACAGTATAGGTACAGTCTGTATGTATGCGGACTGTGCCTGTACTGTACATTGGGCGGAGCATGTGTGTGGTGTCTGCTGGGTCCTAATAAGGCAAGCCATTAATGGAATGATGAGCCTACTGTATACTGTGTTCATTCATTACGCCGTAGGCTATATATATATATATATATATATATATATATATATATATATATATATATATATATATATATATATATATATATATATATATATATATATATATATATATATATTAGTGCTGTCAGGCGATTAAAAAAATTGAATCTAATTAATTACAGGATTTGTAATTAATTAATCTAATTAATCACATTTTAATCTCATAACCATTTTATGCCTGATATTCTATATTCTATAATCATATTTCAAATTGCATGTGTCCGGATGGCAGAATTCAGTACTGTATCTACAAAACCTTCTGTTTAATCATCTTCCATCTATTAATTTGCTTCGATTTTTCAGGTCTGGTCAATTTGAGCATGGTGTTATTCACAGTCAAAGATTAAAAAAAAATCGTGCAGATTGATTGATTGAATGAAAATGTTATTAACAGATTGCAGAATGGGTACAATACAGTACAGCTCAATTCACAGAATTGTTAAGGGGATGCAGACCAGAGAAATACTTTCATCTGGTTTACATCAGGGTCCCCTATTTTCAATTCATAATGAATTGTAAGTAAGGGTGCACTTGCACCGTGCAATCCATTCTTTGTGGATCAAGCCCACAGTATTTCTGACACTGGGAATACATTCCCTGAGATTCATAGATGTCCCTAGAATCAGATACCAAGAACATGCAAATGGACCATATTAAAAAAAAAGTCTGTAAATGTGTATTCTACATTCTTATGGAATGAATGAGATACAAAAAAAATTATATTTTGTAATTTTTTTTTAATACATTTTGAGTACATTTTCATAACGTGATAATTTGCTGTGTAATTAATTAATCTAATTAACATGATAAACTGACAGCCCTAATATATAATATGTATATATTATGTAAACAAGACGAAAGTCTTTCTCTGGTCTGCATCCCCTTAACAATTGTGTGTATTGAGCCGTACTGTATTGTACCCATTCTTCAATCTGTTAAATAAGGTTTCATTCATTCATTCATTCATATACAGTACTGCGCGTGCGCGCGTGTGTGTGTGTGCGCACGCGAGCGCTGCGGCAGGTGTACCACAAGCTGTACTATATATGATGCCAATACATTAATCAAATCTAATTTTGATGCGTCGCAAGACTCGCAAGGCACTTCCGCCTTTCCATTTTCACGCGGCTGCGTCACTAGTTGCCTTACAAGGAGCTCTGGAGGCCTTCTTTTGTATGCAAATGACCTAGACGGGAACGTGCGTTCGAGTTTAAGACATGGTGTCATTCCCCAAGCAGATGTCACAGGTTCGACCATTTGAGCCACTTAAGACATATTACCAGCACGTTGGGGACTCAGAGTGAACTTGTCATTGATTCTGTCTCAGTCGGTTCCAAGATAAGTCTTCCAAGAGAACTCTTTGGAAGATTTTGGGGAATGAGACCCAGTGTGAATGTGATTTTATTCTCATATTTCTACAAAATTGTATTGCCTCTTCTACTATTCTACTATTACCCTGCCCATACCTGTACCTCCCCTCCCCCCTCCCCCATGCTGCTTAGACGCCCAAAATCACAATTTTCTTCCAGGCAAAGGTCTTAAATTATAAGACCTAATATCCCTTTGGTTTTCACAATCGGTTGATATATTTAATTTTGGAAAGAAACTTGTGAAGAGCGAGAGAGAGAGAGAGAGAGAGAAAGACGTGAAACTATTATGTGGAACATCAAAGTGACAGGACAGTGACATGGCCTCCGTGTCCTGTCCGTGTAGCCTCACTAGCCAGTAAGGAGGTGCTTGATTATAGATGGTAAGGCATATTATGTTAGCGCAATATCATCATCATTAGGTGGCTTCTTCGTTCCGAAGGTTGCCTATCACTCTCCAACCCATTCTGTCCCCACTTCTTCTCTCCAACTCCATGACTCCGCCTCTCACTCCACTCCAATCACAGACGTCGTCTACCCAGCCTCTTCTTGGTCTTTCACTTCCTCTCTTTCCATCCACCTTCCCCATCACCACCTTCTTGAACATCTCCCCGCTGGATCCTCTCAGAACATGCCCGCACAACTCCATCTTTCTCTTTTTCAACCTCTCCAGCAGCTGTCCTCCTTGCATATCCGCTCTTCTCAGTACCTCCTCATTCTTGATCTTATCCTTCCATGTTACTGTATCTTCAGCATCTTCCTCAGTGTCCACATTTCAAAAGAGTCTATCATCCTCTTTGCCTCTTCATTCAGCGTCCATGCTTCTGCTCCGTATGAAAAGACTGACATAACATACGTTTCCAAAATCCTGCAATATTTATTGTTTATCGTCTATCCGTGTTACCCTGCAGTCCACTATGATGCACATTTCGATGGCTGAAGGACAAAACCTCATTATCTGCATAAAATAAAAGTGGGGAAAAACCTCATTATTTGCACTTTTCGAGGCACTAATACCTGGTTGGTATAGTAGTCCAAAAACAGAGTATTGTATTGGGTATCCTTAAAAAATTGCATTCTGCAAGAAAACAACATGAAAACTATACACTTTCTCAAAAATTTGAATTTTTCAGAAGGGATGTTTTGTTATGTAATTTCAGTCCATAATGTAAGTTCATATCCTTCTGTATGTTGTGATATTTATTTGTCTCCATGTCGCCAAGCCCTAGTATATGATGTATACTGTATATACTGTACAGTATATACTGTATATAGACACTGGTAGGACAATGTTAGGATCTACTGCACCAGAGGCCAGGTCAGCTGATGTTGGTTCACAACTAGACATGAATTAGGCCCATAGCCCTTTGTCAGACCCTGATCAATATTGTGAAAGAGAAACACTTTCCCTGAAAGCGCATAGGAATCGGTTTGCTTTTCTGTTCAGTATTCTAAGCCTCGTCTTATCTCGGCACTGCAATTAGAACACAATTTAAACAGCGTTCGTCGTTAACATTTGACATCAGAAAAACGTCGACAACCAATAGACTTTCTAATGGTTGCCATCTTGAAGCGAGCGAGCGAGGGAAAGCAGATGAGGAGAGAGGGAGAGAAGAAAAAGACATGGGTATTACTATGTGGAACATGAACGCGACACGGCAGAGTGTCTCCAAGATATATAGTAGGCCTCCGTGTCATTAACCTTCCAGCTCTCGCTCAGGTTAACTTCACGAGCCACTCATTAGTCTTGTGTATCCATACCTCCAGACCTATAGGGCAGAGTATAGAAACTCATTAGCTATGGCCCTCAGCTGGCGGTCAATAATTCATGGTACAGCATGCATAATTTGACAGGGATAATAGAGCAGTGGTTTAATTCAGGTCAGATTGGTCCATATAGACTGAAGGAGGGCAGGGAGGAAGAGGAGAGCCGCCTTCCTGGGTCACAGCAGTGGCCCGCGGACCGGATATATGGGGAGGAACACAGGGAGGAGAGGGGAGCTGGAAAGGAGCCCCCCCGCTGTCCCTGTCTCTCTCTCTCTCTCTCTCTCTCTCTCTCTCTCTCTCTCTCTCTCTCTCTCTCTCTCTCTCTCTCTCTCTCTCTCTCTCTCTCTCTCTCTCTCTCTCTCACCTCCTCTCTCCTCCTCCACTCCTCTCTCATCCTCTCTTCCTCTCTCTTCCATTCCTCTCTCTTCCTCTCACCTCCTCTCTCTTCCCCTCTCTTCCTCTCTCCTCCCTCTTTCCTCTCAACTCTATATTCCCCTCTTCCTCTCTCCTTCCTCTCTTCCTCTCTTCCTATCTACCCCTCTCTTCCTATCTCTTCCTCTAACCTCATCTCTATTCCCCTATCTTCCTCTCTCTTCCTATCTTCCTCTCACCTCCTCTATATTCCACTCTATTCCTCTCTTCCCCTCTCTTCCTTTCTCTTCCCCTCTCTTCCTCTCTCCTCCCTCTCTTCCTCTCTCCTCCCTCTCTTCCCCTCTCTTCCTCTCTCATCCCTCTATTCCCCTCTCTTCCTTTCTATTCCCCTCTCTTCCTCCCTCCTCCCTATCTTCCTCTCTCCCCCCTCTCTTCCCCTCTCTTCCTTTCTCTTCCCCTCTCCTCCCATATCTTCCCCATATCTTCCTCTCTCCTCCCTCTCTTCCCCACTCTTCATCTCACCTCCTCTCTCTTCCCCTCTCTTCATCTCACCTCCCCTCTCTTCCTCTCCCTTCCCCTCTCTTCCTCTCTCCTCCATCTCTTCCCCTCTCTTCCCCTCTCTTCCTCTCTCCTCCCTCTCTTCCCCTCTCTTCATCTCACCTCCTCTCTCTTCCTCTCTCTTCCTCTCTCTTCCCCTCTCTTCCCCATATATTCCTCCCTCCTCCCTCTCGTCCCCTCTCTTCCTCTCTCATCCCTCTATTCCCCTCTCTTCATCTCACCTCCTCTCTCTTCCTCTCTCTTCCTCTCTCTTCCTCTCTCTTCCTCTCTCCTCCCTCTCTCCCCCTCTCTTCCTCTCTCCCCCCTCTCTTCCCCTCTCTTCCTTTATCTTCCCCTCTCTTCCTCTCTCCTCCCTATCTTCCTCTCTCCCCCCTCTCTTCCTTTCTCTTCCCCTCTCCTCCCTATCTTCCCCATATTTTCCTCTCTCCTCCCTCTCTTCCCCTCTCTTCCTCTCTCATGCCTCTCTTCCCCTCTCTTCTTCTCTCGTCCCTCTCTTCCCCTCTCTTCCTCTCACCTCCTCTCTCACCTCCTCTCTCTCCTCCCTCTCTTCCCCTCTCTTCCTCTCACCTCCTCTCTCTTCCCCTCTCTTCCTCTCTCATCCCTCTCTTCCCCTCTCTTCCTCTCACCTCCTCTCCTACCTCCTCTCTCTCCTCCATCTCTTCCTCTCTCTTCCTCTCTCCTCCCTCTCTTCCCCTCTCTTCCTCTCACCTCCTCTCTCACCTCCTCTCTCTCCTCCCTCTCTTCCCCTCTCTTCCTCCCTCTCTCCTCTCTCTTCCTCTCTCCTCCCTCTCTTCCCCTCTCTTCCTCTCTCACCTCCTCTCTCTTCCCCCTGACCTCACAGCTGCCTTTAATATGGTAGATCACAACATCCTTTTAGCTCGCCTCGAGCATCACATAGGCCTTAGGGGTCCCGCCTTAGACTGGTTCCGGTCCTACTTAAGTAACCGGACCTTCTCTGTCCAACTTGGCGACTCCACTTCCTCTGTGGCCCCCCTCACCTGTGGGGTGCCCCAAGGCTCTATATTGGGTCCCACCCTCTTCCTCTTATATATACCCCCCCTAGGCCAGATCCTGCAAAACACAACATCTCTTTCCATTGCTTTGCCGATGACGTGCAGGTCTACCTCCCCCTAAAATCCACCCAAGGCAAAACATCCATACAGCCGCTACTTGATTGCCTGGCAGAGATCAAGTGCTGGATGTCTGAAAACTCCCTGACACTGAACAAAGGGAAAACAGAGGTCATTGTTTTTTATTTTTTATTTTCATTTTTTACCTTCTCTTTCTCCTTTTTTTCTCTGATTTTCTCCCCGTCCCAATTAGTCGTTGTGCCAATTCCCCCCTCCCCTACCTGGTTGTTGTACGCATGTTCTCCCACAAGTCGGTACAAGGGTGTCCTGATGTCGAACGCACGCTTCCTCCGAGACGTGCGCCGTCAAGCCAGTGACGCTCTTTCCACTTGGCAGCGAGGACTCTCATTGGTGAAGTGTAACGCGTGGGAGGGCACGCTATCTCCACCAAGTCCTGCCCCGCTTAGCAAGTGCCCGAGACCTGACCTGTAGGCGTCGCTGTCCACAACGCCAGATTCCCACCCGCCAGCTTTCCCACCCCCTAATACTGCCAATTGTATTAGTATGAACGGCCAGCCAAGCTGGTAGCAACGCAGAGAGCTGGGCTCGAACCCAGCGTCTCCTGCGTTGGTGACGAGCGCAATCTCCGCTACGTCACCTGACCGCCAGAGGTCATTGTTTTTAATAGTGCCCCCCCCCCTCCCCCGGCCCCCCTCATCGACGCACTTGGTCCCCTCGGTCCAAACCTCTCCACCTCTGTCAGGAACCTCAGAGTTATCTTTGACAGCAATTTTAAATTCGATAAACAGGTCAGCGCCGTAGTGAAAAATAACTTTTACCACCTCAGACTCCTAGCGAAGACAAAGGCATACCTCTCTCAAAATAACCTAGAGACGGTGATACATGCCTTTGTCACCACTCGCCTTGACTACTGCAATGCCCTCTACACAGGGATTGAGAAATCCCTGCTCCGCCGCCTACAGCTGGTGCAGAATGCAGCCGCATGCCTCCTCACCAAAACAAAAAACACGAGCACATCAGCCCAGTTCTGGCCTCGCTCCGCTGGCTGACTGTTAGTTTCAGGATTGATTTTAAAGGGGAACTATTTTACTATTTCTTTCACTATTTGGGCACTTTTACACAATTCCTGTGAGTCTATGGAACACCTCTGTAATATATATATATTTTTTTATTCATTGTTTTGTATTTCTAATCAAGTCCTCAAAAACAGCATTTTTCTACCTCAAGATCTTAAGCCGGTTTGAGCCTGGGCTCCAACCACAATGGTAATGGTTCTGGTTCGCCTGAACATTATCATGCAGCGGTGTCTCTCTGACATCACAAATCGCGCACATTTTCAAATGACTCAGTTCAGTGAGGGTGAATATTGTGAGAGGAGAATTGGAAGAATGCGCCAATATGAGAATTTTGAGACATAGATCATACTAATATAAGTTCACATAGCTAGGAAACAATGCTAAACACTCAAAAAGGCCATTTATAAGATAGTTCCCCTTTAAATTAGCCCTAAATGTTTTAAAATCACTTAATGGCACGGCTCCTCCTTATTGATCCGAGCTCCTGCACCCCCCCCCCCCCCACAGATCCCTTAGATCAGCTGACCAGCTGCTATTGTCAAGACTAGGGGAGACAGAGCTTTCTCCGCCGCAGCGCCTAGACTGTGGAACAGCCTCCCCCTCAGCCGCTCAGACCTTGCAGGTTTTTAAATCACTTTTAAAAACCTACCTGTTCTCCCTGGCCTTCCCCCCCACTTAATCACCACTAGACCCCTGGCCCTTTTTATCTTCTTTGTTTTACTGTGTCCTACCTGTTTTTATTACATTCATTGCTTTACAGTGTTTTTAAATTTTATATCTTGCATTGTATTATTTTTGTCTTTTTATCAACCTGCCTGTGAAGCACTTTGGTGCCAGCTGCCTAGAAATGTGCTATACAAATCTCTCCTCCCTCTCGCCATCTCACCTCTTCCTCTCTCCTCCCTCTCACCTCCTCTCTCTTCCGCTCTCATCTTCCTCTCACCTCATCTCTCTTCCCCTATCTTCCTCTCTCCTCCCTATTCCCCCCCCTCTCTCTCTCTCTCTCTCTCTCTCTCTCTCTCTCCCTCTCACTCTCTCACTAACTAACTCACTCACTTACGCACTCACTGACTCTCTCTCTCTCAATGGTGCCTACCGATATGCTTATTTAACAAAATACTGCAGCTCTTTGCAACGTTTTGACATTTTGAATTTAATGTGGACGTCTTACCTCATTGAATGCAGCCACAAAAAATGCATCCTTGTTAACATCAGGATGGAAATTGGAATTTAAAAGAAGCGAAGCAGCCTGTCTGTGTGATGATAAACCACCAGGAGGGTGGGGGCAGGGGGGGGGGGGGTGCAGAGGCCCTAGGTGTCTGGAGACAGAAGGAACCTTAAAGGGATTCTGTGTAAAGACCAGATCAAGCGTTTCACTTCAGATCGTGAACTCTTCGCACTCCTGGCAGTGAGGTCCCCGCCCGCTCTGAGGTCTCCGCTCCCGGCGTCATCATTTATTAAGCAGTGAGCTGAGCGTCTCGTACTGAATCGGACGTGGTTTTTTTCCTCGCAAATAAACGCTGCCATTAAGGCCACTCATCTACGGCTGGGCTTAAAATATTAATGGGTTTGATATTTACAGCAGATAGCGGTTGTTCTTTTATAAAGTGCTCTTGTTTGTTCTTGCCTCACCAGGGGGGGAACGTTCTCCTCGTTAATGCAAAGACGTGAGCTAATCTCAGAGAGCCCAAACACCAGCGTGTTACTACGGTAAAACACACACAGTAGAGGATTCCGAACGAATAGAATAGAGGGACAAAGGGAGTTAGAGAGACAAAGAGAGAGAGAGAGAGAGAGAGAGAGAGAGAGAGAAATAAAGAAAGAAAGGGAGAGGGAGAGAGAGAAAGAGAAAGAGAGAAATGGTAAATGGCGCATTTATATCCAAAGCTTTTATCCAAAGCTTCCATCCAAAGCGCTTTACAAGTCAAGTCAAGTCAAGAGTTTTAATTTACAGTTTGTTCCTCACATTTTTTACCCATTCACTCACACATTCACACACCGACGGCAGGAGCCAACCTACCCATCGGGAGCAGTTAGGGGGTAAGTGCCTTGCTCAAGGACACTTCGACACGCTGCCTGGGAGGAGCGGAAATTGAACCTCCGGATTACCTGCTCTACCTCCAGAGCCACTGTCGCCCCATAGAGAGAGAGAGAGAGAGCATGTGTGTGCATGAGAGACAGTATTTAGGATATTGAGCGTTATGCCCCAGTCTACGGGAACCAGGACACAGCATAAAAAGGACCCCTCCCTCCCCAAACCATTCAAAAAGACAAGCCAGGTTCTGCAGGAAAAGAGCAACGCTGCTCTTTAACACATTGGTTGCCAACAACGAGAAATATTGTTGTTGGCCGCCATGCTTTGGTTGCCAATAACGAGATTTCTTGTTATTTAATCGTTATTTCTTTTTCTTTTTTAATATTTAAAAAAAATCTTTTTCCCCCTCCTTTTTCCTTCGTTTTTCTCCCATCCCAATGTTAGTCGTTATGCCAATTCCCAATCCCCTTCCTGGCCGCTGCGCACCTACCCCCTACAGTCGGTCTGGGAGAGTGGAGGCTATCACATGCTTCCTCCGACACATGTGTAGCCAATCAACCGCTTCTTTTCACCTGGCAGCGCGGACTCTCACTGAGAGGGTGTAACGTGTGGAAGGATCACACTACCCCCCTTAGATCCTTTCCTCGCTGAACAGGCGCCCCGACCGAAATGGAAGAGTCGCTGTTTACAACGACCAGGACCCACCCACCGGCTTTCCCACCCTCTAACACTGCCAATTGTGTTTGTATGATGGCCGGGCAAGCCGGAAGCAACGCGAGAGCTGGGCTTGATACCAGTATATCCTGCGTTGGTGGCGAGCGCCTTGCCCACATTCATCTTTTTGCAGAACATCTGATCTGAGGTAAGGAATCTATGTTACCAGTTTTGGGTTAATCAGAGTTGTTTTTCACAGATTTCACAACGTGTATGTGTGTGTGTGTGTGTGTGTGTGTGTGTGTGTGTGTGTATGTGTGTGTGTGTGTGTGTGTGTGTGTGTGTGTGTGTGTGTGTGTGTGTGTGTGTGTGTGTGTGTGGCGTTAGGCGCTGAGCGAGGCACAAATAAATAATCTTCCAGCCCGCTTTTGTATCGTGCATAAGAACACAAATACTCTCGATAATCTAGCGTTTATTTGAAAATGATTCATAAATCAGCCGGAAAATGACAACGTGTTTTGTGTATTCCAGTAAATGGCTATTTTCGCGGAATTTCTCTGAAATTACTCGAACTCTCCGAAACTATACTTGTATTCAAAACGGTATAAAACGGAAATGTACTGATGATTAAACAATCCGTTTTTGTACATGTTGACTGCAAGCAAGTCATTGATAAGCGACAGGTGTATTAGACACATAGCCATAATTTAAGATTATAGTTTATGCGTTCGCAAATGTGCTCGTCCTCCCATTGATTAACGTGGTGGCATCCAAGCGATAAATCGTCATATCCGGCTGGCAACCAATGTGTTAATATTCAGCACCAAAGATTTTTTACAATTATGAA
The DNA here is from genome assembly GCF_963971535.1 of Notolepis coatsorum. Lineage (NCBI taxonomy): Eukaryota > Metazoa > Chordata > Actinopteri > Aulopiformes > Paralepididae > Notolepis > Notolepis coatsorum. Next base: position 58,914,074 of record NC_140173.1, on the reverse strand, counting down.
CGGTGGATATGAATGACACTGATTCTCTACACAAATCACTACACATTGAGTAATCTGTATCCGTGGGGTCTGGACGGCGGCGGAGGAGGGGTCCGCTGTTCTCTCTCATCTCTTGATTAAAGGCTCCACAGCAAACTCTCATGAACAGAGGCCCAATCAGCAGCTAACCGGGGGGGGGGGGGGGGGTGAGGTGGAGCCAATCAATCAAGCACTCAGCCAGGTGGAAGTACCCAGCTGAGACCTATTAACCACTCACACACAGGAACAAAGAGCGGAGACACAGGCAGGTGCAAGAGAAACGCAACTGGAGACGGGACCGGTCCAACCCGAGGTTCAGTTATCGGATATCGGCCTGACTTCACCGTTCCACGTACCCAATTCAGATTCCATAGCAGGGCTCCAGATTGCGACCATTTAAAAAAAAAATTGCTACTGACTATACTCTCATTGAACAAAGGTTATCCTATAACCCTACTTACATGAGTTCTTGTGAGGACACACGTGACAGGACACACTGGCATTTCCCCCCGGAAACACACAGGGCCCTTCGGGTTAACAGAATATATTGTACGAGCAACGCTCGCCTGTGACCCGGCGGACACCGGGTTGAACTGATCCGGTCCGGTGCGACCAGGATGAGTCCCATGTCCTCCAACCGACAAAAAAGTTACACGTTTCAAAACACCACAGGATGCGCCACCGAGATGGTCTGTAAAAGAACAGCTCACGGTGGCCCACCCATCAGGCGTGAAGCCCCCCTGTTGACGCTAAGAAGGCTGTTTCAAATAAACATTTGAGAACATGCCCGGACGCGGCCAGACGCTGACTTCGGTCCCTTAGGACCAAGCGCTGATATCGAACAGCGTTAGGGTCATAAAACCTGAGAACGGTGTTGGGCAAATTCCGATAAGAAAGAGCCCCAACCCATCGTCTCTCCCCCCTATTTGGGTCCTCGCAGGATACCGACACAGGATTTATACACAGAGCCTGGGAAAAAACCATCCGTCACAAATTCCGCTCTCACGAGCGGAAACTCTAAACCTGTGATGTTTACTATGGCCGGGAACCCCAGCCCCACTCTCTAAGTTGATGGGTATGGCGAAGCCCCCCCCCACGGAATCCCACATACGCGGGTCATGATGCTGATGTGTACAATGGATACCCAAGTGAGGGGAGCGCTCGTTTTAAGCCACTCCCTCATAAAAAGCCCTTCTTCCCTTCTCCTTCAGTTCATTCACAGCCATGTTGACGTTACCATTATGATTTATTTTCAATCCCAAATATGGGTAACTTTTTGTGTTTTCTAATATGTGTGTGCCTAATGTAAATGTATTTGTGAACTCTGAGAATCGTGTCTCCTTTGAAAGATCATGACTTTAGTCTTCTTCATGTTTACGTTCAGAGACCGTGTCTGGCAGAACTGGTGGAGGATATCTAGGTTCTGTTGTAGACCCTCTTTAGTGGCTGACAGCAGAACTAGATCATCTGCATACATCAAACATTTTACTTTGGTATTGTGCAAAGTCAGACCGGGTGCAGTAGAAAGTTCTAATAACTTTGCTAATTCATTTATATATATATTAAACAACGTTGGGCTTAAATTGCACCCCTGGCGGACTCCATGACCCTGGTTGAAGAAATGTGTTATTTTATTGCCATTCCAACAGCACATCTGTTTTTTGTGTACATAGATTTGATCAAATCATATGTATTTCCTCCAACACCACTTTCTATAATCTTGAAGAAGAGACCTTTGTGCCAAATTAAATCAAAAGCTTTTTCAAAATTGACAAAGCAAGAATACATTTAGTTTTAGTTCTGTTTCACGTGAATGTCAATTAAGGTTTTAAGAGTGTATATGTGATCAGAGGTACGATAATTTGGTAAGAATCCAATTAGGCTTTTGTTGAAGTGCCACAAAACAACTAGTGACACTTTGTATTATGACATCCTGTTCTCCCTGTCAATTGTAGGATATAAAGGATTAAGCATATGTTTATTGTATATATCTGTTTTAAATCTAAGCATATGTTAAGAGATGACTTAAGCGTCAGTGATTATGAAGAATGTCTGTGTATTCTTCCTCCCACTTGTGTAAAACTGTAAGAACTATAAACTATAGACTCTAAAACAGTAACTTGTGCAAACTACAATATCTTGTGTAATCCTGGAGAATGGAATGGGCCTCTTCTCTTACTGCTAGTAAAGCCAGGAATGTGGTCACAGAGCGCTGACCTTGACAGAAGCAGAGGGAGAAGCAGAGGGAGAATGATGATGATATGATGTGTAAAACATATCCACCAATGTATATGAGTACTGTATATACGGTATATGTCTGTATTGTACATGTATATATATATATATATCTGTATATATCTGTATATATATATATATAGGCGTACAGGCTATTCCAATTGAAAGCCGGGACCCGTGTAGAGGCAGATGGAATTCTAGGGGCTTTCCCAGCACAAAGAAATCTATTACTCTCTCAGTTACAGTAACGGCTGGAAAGGGGAGGAGTGGTCATCTTTATGTGTTATGTGTTGATTGGCTGGTAGAATGACATCACTATGATATCACTGTATTTAGACCAATAGTAAAGAGGTCTTGATATGATGCCGGACCGGTATATAAGGGACTGCTCCAGTCTCGTCGAGTCAGATTTTTCCAGACTTTCAGTTTTTCTAGATCCAGGCAATGTCGAGCGCTGTATTGGGGCATGGCCTGGCAATTTTTCAGAGTGGCGTCCCTATGACAAGACTCTGTTTTTTTTAGATGCTCTAAATCTTTTAAATGACAAAGAGAGTTTTTGCTATGCTAAGAGAGAGATGTTTTGTTTTATACTCATTTTAACTGGATTGGACATTTTCAAGACAGAATCTTTGTAACTTACTTTTTCTAATTAAAGCAACTTTGTTTAAATACCTATTGAATTCGTGGACTGCTTTCTATCGCAATGTGTCACGACGCTGGCCTCGCCCTGCTCTCGTCTGAGGTAAAACGGTATAGCTATATTCTGGAAGCCATGCAGATTGAATCAATTGCTGGTTACTGCTTTTCAGCTAAAGTTATATAAAGGATATAATATATATGTATACTATTGACACTAGTAATGCTTAGTTTCACTGTTTGTTGTTTGCAAGCGCCGGTAGCCACTGTGTTCGACGGGCTCCATTGGGTTTGTGGGAAACTGAGAGTCTCGCCACTGCAGGGCCGGACGATCGGTGGCCACGGATTGATGGACCTGTCAAACTGATAAGGGGTTATGGGTCTTGCAAATGATTGTTAGTGTTAGTACGCTAATATTACACTATTAGCAGTAATAATACTTATTAAAAGAGTAGTAATATCATCAGGCTTACAAGTAATTAGCATTACCGGCCTTTCATAAAATGATGATAATAATGATGATAATGATAATGATAATAATATTATTATTATTATAGGCAAAAGAGTTCTCCCAGACATACATTCGGTTTATTACAAACAAAGAAGAGGTTAACAACTCTTCTATGCTTATATTTCATATCAACTGGATATAACTAACTAGTGACTATGAAGTAAGCGTGATAGAAATAGTAATTGACCCGAGAACTTAGCGAGTTTAGCACCTCGCTGGGGGATATCGGGCGGCCACAGGGTTATATCTCGAGTAAGTGACCTGAGATAGATAGAGACAACCCATCGGCATTCAACAGCTTTTGTCTTAGAACACTGTGTTCCATAAGGAATTCTATGAGTCTGGTGTTGATGATACTACATAGAAGTTTGCCCAAATTACTCGTCACACAGATAGCTCTATAGTTTTTTGGGTCATATTTATCTCCACTCTTGAATATTGGGGTTATGAGTCCTTCATTCCAGGAAAATGGCCAATTTTTTTTGTCAAATTGAATCATTTTAAAATAGCCAATTGGAATTTTTCAGAGCTGTGTTTAATCATTTCATTCAATATGCCATCTGGACCACAGGCCTAGCTTTAAGGCACTGGAGTTATGATTTCAGCTCTTGTTCAGTGATTGGGAAGTCTAGAGGGTTTTGATGATCCTTTATGATCTCTTCCCATTTCTGTAACTTTTCACATATCTGGCTGGTCTCTGTTTTTGTATTCAGGGATACAGTTGCAAAGAGTGGTGTGAAGTGGTTTGTCCAAACATCACCATTTTGAATAGCCATTTCTTCAGGCTTATCTTTATTCAATGAGTTCCAGTGGTCCCAGAAGGAGTTAGAGCTTAAAGAGTCCTCTATTTTGTTTATTTACGTGTTTGTTCCTTTTCATTCTGATGGTCTTTTTATAGTGTTTCAGTGTTTCATAGTATTGGAGGTATCATTGTGTGGGTTTACGTGTTTCTGGTTTGATGTCCTTCTTAACTGTGTTCTAAGGACTTTACATTCTTTGTCAAACCAGTTGTCCTTTTTAGTTTTCCTCTGTTTGTTACCTGATCATTTCAATTTGGACTTTATTGCAGTTCTTTCAAATATATAATTTATATGTTCAGCTAGGTTGGCTCCTTGAACACTGTTAGAATATGGCTTGGCTAGAAACGTATCTAACAGTGATTGTATTCCATCACTGGCAATGGCTCTCTGGTAGTCCTGCATGCTGTTCTGGGACCATCTGTAGTATTTGGGGATGTTATGTAGTTTACTGGGCTATGTAGGGGGATTTTTGAGAGACTAATTTATTTTAATGTAGCCTATGCAGTGATCTGACTGTGGTCAGATAATGGGGTCAGAGGTTTGACTGTGAATGAACTGAAATATACTGGATTCAGATCTGTTATCATGTAGTCTACTGTGCTGCTGCCACGGCCATTCATTTGGAATTCTTCTGACTTCTGGTTTTCGCTCGTCACCTTTCACCTAAATCCCTTATTCGCACCCCCCCCCCCCCCTCCACGTTGGGTATCATTGGAAAGCTACACTCAATGGCTACAACGCTGACCTTTTTCGCAATCGGCGGATGATTGGCAGTTCTGGAGCCTCGGGAGTCCGGGGTGGTAATCGTAAAAAGTTGCACACCTGACATATCGTCATGTAACTGGAGAACCGAGGCATTGCGTTCGAACAGCAACAAATAGAGCTTTAATTCTGTAATTTATATGTTCAGCGAAAAATGCAGCCCCCAGCCGCTAGATGCTCGCAAAGTGCCGTGACTTCCGTCTGTTCCGCCGGCGGTCCTTCTGTGCCACAGACGGTGACTCTCTCTCTCTCTCCAGTGTGTGTGTCTCTCTCAGTAGTCCCAACATCACAATGACTCGGGACAATTGAGACTAATTAGTAGACGATGCAGAGAAAAAGGCAAACTTCTCCCAATGGCTCGTGGCTCAGCTGGCGAGCGTTAAGCAGCAGAATTACTGGACTTCCTGTTAAACATTTTCAAAGCAGGCATAGTGGGGCTGCTTTCAAGTCCTTTTCTCTGTTCCCTTAAGTATCCGGTCTTTTATGAAGTGGGCAGACCGCTCTCCCCTTCCTCTCTGCCCTCCTTCAGTCTACTGTATATGGAACGATCTGACCTGAATCATATCATCCAGGCATATTGAGGTTGTGTTCAGCCCCCAGACACTTCCCTCGCACACCTGCAGTAAACATGACACTGGGGGCTCGGGAGAAAACAATAACTTTTTATGAATCTGCCTAAAATAAATGGCCTCAAACACATGCTCGTATGGATTCATAACCGTACTGAAACGGTGGATTCATAACCGTACTGGAACTGTGGATTCATAACCATACTGAAACGATGGATTCATAACCATACTGAAACGATGGATTCATAACCGTATTGAAAAAATTTATTCATAACCGTATTGAAACGGTGGATTCATAACCGTACTGGCATTATGGATTCATAACCATACTGAAACGATGGATTCATAACCATAATGTGATCCTTGTGTTTAACAGCTGTGTAAGGTAGCGAGGGCATGATATAAAGAAACAACTCAGTAGCAGCACTTGTAAAACTGTGCAGAACGCACTGCTGTGGGTTTCCATTACAAGTAAAGAATGTGCTTTTTAGGGAAGAGATATAGGCTATTTCAATTTCATTTAAATTTCATTTCAAACCTTTATTTAAACTGGAACGATTTGAGGCTTCCCTCATTTACAGTCACGTCGAGTGTACATAGAGAAATGAGCAAAAAGCATATCAAGTCACACAGCATATAAAACCATAAAGATACAACAAGACAAGGCAAAAAGCCATAGGCAGACTGTGTGTGTTAGAAAGAGAGAGAGAGAGAGAGCATGTGTGTTAGAGAGAGAGCATGTATGAGAGAGATAAGCAAAGATGACCCCCTAAAGGATATTCAACTTTTAATGAAAGAACAAAACAGAAGGAAAAGATAACTTCACAAAGGCAACATGAATATACATAGATCCAAAAGGACAAAGATCAACACTTAAATCCAAAGAGAAGAGGGTCTATACCAGAGAAAACAAAGCAGCAAGGAGCCAATGGCCAACAGCTAAAGGCTAGCCAGGTAGGCTACTGACACCAGGCCACACACAGCTTTGGCCAACGGCCCAACGCTACCCAAGCTACACAAACGACCAAGACAATGAATTCACACACAGCACATGTCGTATCTCCAAATGTTGTGAAGTAACATATGTTTTGCCTGGAAAAAAACATCGTTATTAACAAAACATTCGGGAGGGGAAGGAAGGAAGAGTGGGGTAATGTCATGACATTTTCATTAATCTTACCTGCACCAAGGAACGCAGGGCGAAAGGCCGCAACACAGGTCTCCACGTTGACGAAAGGCCTCTCGCTGTCGGGACAAAAATAAGCTATGGCCAGAGCCTTGTCATGGTGCAGGCCCGACTACATCTTCTGTCAAAGATGATGTCGTAGTCAGAGTGCCAGAACCCCCTGCTATTCTCACGGCTAATGTCAATGGTCGTAGCACAAGCTAACAGCTAACTCAAGGCTAACTGATAGCATCAAACGAACGTTCCCAGCCGAGCGCAGCCGGCAGCTAACGTCGTAGCTAAACAGCTAACTGGCTAACAGTTAGCTCAACCAGGCTATCGCTAACCATTAGCTAACGCAGAAGCAAGCTATGCGGCTACATACAGGTGCTGACACCAGGCCACACACCGTTAGCTACTAGTAGTACTACAACAGCTAGTCGGCCAGTTTAGCTCCAGAGAGAGAGAGAGAGAGAGAGAGAGAGAGAGAGAGAGAGAGAGAGAGATGTCCACGGCGGGAATAGAATAGAGTTAATAGAATAGGTTAAAAACTCACCAAACGTCCAAGAGGATGGAGACAACCGCGTGGAGTTGACGAAGTTCATCTGCCAAACGACCATCCTCTTCATCTTGGCTGCATCTCTAGGTTAGCTAAGCTAGCTACTAGCCGACATCATCATGGCTATATCCCGACTGCATCATGACAAGGCTCCGGCCATTTGTCCCACCAGCGAGAGGCCTTTCGTCAACGTTCCTTGGTGACCGACCGACTGATAATGACCGACCTTGGCTGGCATAACTAAGCATAATAGTCAAAAGCTGCACGCGCGAAATAGTCAAACGCAGCTGACTCACGCCAGCGTACTACACATGATGTAAGTAACCACTCCCTTCGTTGAAACCAATAGTATGTCTGCTGCAGAGCCCCAGAGTTCCAATAGTGAGTATGTCACTGCAGACCGAGGAACAAGTCAGACACATTCTACAAACGTGTCTAATGTGAAATATATAAGCATATAAGCAAAACTAGATTTTAGGTCTGTGATGAAAAAGGGCCTCGCGGGAAGGGGGGCCTCGCAAAAAAAAAAAAAAAAATTAAAAAAATCAATAAAAAAAATACTAAAAAAAAAAAATAAAAAAAAAATTATTTTGCGAGGCCCCCCTTCCCGCGAGGCCCTGTGCGACCACACTGCTCGCACACCCCCTGCGGCGGCCCTGGATGTAGTATAAGGAGGTAGCTTACCAATAATGATGTAGTATAAGGAGGTAGCTTACCAATAATGATGTAGTATAAGGAGGTAGCTTACCAATAATGATGTAGTATAAGGAGGTAGCTTACCAATAATGATGTAGTATAAGGAGGTAGCTTACCAATAATGATGTAGTATAAGGAGGTAGCTTACCAATAATGATGTAGTATAAGGAGGTAGCTTATTCCAGTGTTTGTTGCGCCTCTCCATCAGAGAGGGCCAACCAACCTTCTCTTAAAGGAACACGCCAACTTTTTGGGAAATTAGCTTATTTGCCATCTACCGTGGAGTTAGACAAGCATATACATACCCTTTTCCTCTCAGTGCATGCATTAGGCTTAGGGACCAGCCACACTGTTAGCCTAGCTTAGCATCATTCACTGGAAGTAGGTGTGCCAGTGTAGCCTAGTTCCCAACAGTCACGAAATACACTCCAAATACAACTCCAAACCGTTCCTGTAAACATGTTGTGACCTGTGTATTTACCACGTGAAAAAGAAATTATTAAAAATGTACATTTTCGTTTTCTAAGCAGATATATACTCAGATTTTTTTTGTCGAACCACTGCTGCCTGGGCGCGGTGATTTCATCACCTCAAAAGCCCTGTTCTTATGCTTAGAAAATGAAAATCTAAAACATTTTAATTCTCCACATGGTAAATACACAGGTCACAACATATTTACAGGAACGTTTTGGAGTTGTATTTGGAATGTATTTCGTGACTGTTGGAAACTAGGCTACACTGGCACACCTATTTCCAGTGAATGACGCTAAGCTAGGCTAACGGTGCGGCTGTTCCCTAAGTCTAATGCATGTACAGTGAAGAAAAGGGTATGTAATCTGCTTGTCTAACTCCAGGGTAGATGGCAAATAAGCTAATTTCCCAAAAAGTTGGCGTGTTCCTTTAAATGTATACTCTATACTCTATATGTATATATATATATTAGGGCTGAACAATAAATGATTGGAATCACAACATGGCCTGGTGCCATTTGCTGGGGCTGTTTCCATATCTCTGCTCTTCACATCCCGACCTCCGGTCGTTCATTTTCATCACGGATAGGAATAGGATTTATCCTCCCTTCTGGTCGTTTATAATAGACTATCGCTCATTCTAGCATTAAATTAAATACATACATTATCCTGTTGCATCGTTTTACGAGATATTTACGTTTCATATATAGCTATAACTATACCTTTTTATGGCCTACATGAGAGAAATGTGAAGCTCACACCCTGCCCGGTGCAATATTCAAACCACAGGAGGCACACTATGTGTTAGTGGTGACATGTTAACCCTTTCTAACCCGGTAACCGTCGGTAGTGTGATAGTAAAGGGTTAACCTTCTGTAGTGTGGCAGTGAAAGGGTTCAAAGCCATTCTAAATTAAATGCTGCAGAGATGTCCTGGCAAGTCGTATCCTGCAGACTTAAGGAGTCGTTAGGTCTCTGGCATCACGGCCACGTAAAAATCCCTCCCCTTAATTTGCTGATATCAATCCTCGTCTCCCGAGCCTTCCAGCCGCAGAGCATACCCAAGGTTGTGAGCTACACATTGGTGGCGCAGGAGGACGAGGCAATTTACACTTTAATTGTAACACTCAATTTACACTGTAAAGTATCTAGAAAAGCGCCATCTTCATTCATTCCTTCATATATAAAATGGTAAATGGTGCATTTATTACATTTTACATTACATCTAGTCATTTAGCTGACGACAAGTTCTGTACGACAAGTCAGCAGGAAGGGTACAACTCTTACAGCTGAGTAACAATGTTCATCAAACAGTGCTGACACTTGGGTGCTGCAGTGTTGAGTGCATAGTAGTAGAGACATAATTAGTATAGTAGGAAGAGTGCATGATAGTAGAAGACATTTAATTTCAGTTTTATCCATTCACTCACACATTCACACACCGACGGTGGAGGCAACCATGCAAGGTGCCAAACTGCTCATCGGGAGCATTTAGGGGTTAAGTGTCTTGCCCAAGGACACTTGGACACGCTGGCCCGGGAGGAGTGGGAATCGAACTGGGAACCTTCCGACTACCAGACAACACTCTAACCTCCTGAGCCACTATTGCCCATATATATATGGTAAGGTATGAATACACACAAAATACAAAATAACAAGGTCCAAGGGAGCTCTTCTTAGAAGAAAATGGCTTTATTTAGTTCATTGAACAATTAAAACAGCCAACATGTTTCAGGTTAAAGGCGGTCAGGGCGAACATTACAACAACAACAACAACAACAACAACAACAACAACAACAACAACAACAACAACAACAACAACAACTACTGTAGAAGGACACTTCGGAAGATGAATGTCTTCTCGAAAGTCCCCACCAAGTACTACAGAGCCCATCCGTCCTGCCAGCACTGTGCAATATATGACCGACTATTTATTCTGCACTGTACCTTTAACCTTTTTAGTCTTTTCCTTGTTTTTATTGCACTGTGGCACCAAGTCAAATCCCTGTGGTCTCATGGCTGAGTGGTATTGAACCCAATATGCAGACACAGAGACTGATTGATTGATCGATTGAAAACTTTATTAACAATGCAGACAGGTCTTGGTATAACTCAAAAGAGGGGTATTTTATTATAAGAATGTTCGAGTAGTCCAGGCAGAGGTTGGTCATACACGGTGGAGGTATTCGTACAGTCCAGGGGGCATATGTGGAGCAGGGTTGTAAGACAGACATAGGGTCGTAAAAACACGGGATCAGATACTCAGACAGTCCGAGGAGTAAACAAGGAGCGGGGTAATGATAATGCAGGACCTGTCGCAGAGGTCTTTATTCGGCAATGCAATGACACTCAATGTTTTAGTGGCACACACAGTGGTTAGTTTTTTTTTTAACACACACACACACCGGAACACACACGCATACATTGTCTTTTTTTAGGAACGCCGATGCGATACTCCTCTGCGCTTAACCCCATCCCGTCGTCCTTCCCCCCAAGGAGCAGACGAGGGCTGTGGCGTGAGCCACGCCCGGGGACCATCCAAGTGCTCTTCGTCGCGGACGCGACAGCGTTAGCGATCTGTTGTTGTGCATGTTTTTCCATTGGGTTTCTCTTATCGGAGGGGGGGGGGGGGGGGGGGGGGGGGGGGGGGGGGGGATGGGGGGGGGGGGGGATGGGGGGGGGACCCTTGCGAGCACAGGGAGAACATGCAAACTCCACACAGAAAGGCCTGGGAGATCACCCACCTGGGTACCTGGCATCGCGGAAACCTGGTCCCCAAGCGCGAATGGAACCCTGGACCTTCTTGCTGTGAGGCGACAGTGTTACCACTACGCCACCGGTGCCGCCACCGTGGTAGTCACACAGGCGAGGGGTCATACATGGAATCAGATATTCGGACGGTCCCGGGGGCGTGGGCAAGGAGAATGGTCGGGCAGGCGAAGGTCATCCAGAACAGGCCGTGGAACCAGATGGTGGACTGAGGGAAAGGAAGACAGACAGGGTTAGACACGACACACGGGTACGGAATATACTAAATAACTGTAAAGTGCTAAAGACTATGACTGACTGGAGAAGCTACGATCTGGCAGCATGATGACATCTTAGCCAGGTCTATGTAGGTGAAGTAATCAGCACACAGATATCATTCAGCTGCTTCCTGGGCTCACACACACCTGACTCTGCGCCTGTAATCAGAGAGAGAGAGAGAGAGAGAGAGAGAGAGAGAGAGAGAGAGAGAGAGAGAGAGAGAGAGAGAGAGAGAGAGAGAGAGAGAGAGAGAGAGAGAGAGAGAGAGAGAGAGAGAGAGAGAGAGAGAGAGAGAGAGAGAGAGAGAGAGAGAGAGAGAGGAGAGAGACCTGGGCCCTGGCAGTAAACCCCAAAAAGACCAAAATAATGATATTCCAAAAAAGATCCAGATCTCAGGACGTCCTACAAAAGTTCTCAATTGGTACAAGACATGTAGAGTACTTGCACACATTACACCTATTTAGGCCTAAAACTAAGTTCAACTGGACATCTTAAGGAAGCAGTCAATGAGCTGAGAGGGAAAGCACGCCGGGCTTTCTACGCCATAAAAAGAAATATACAAACAGAAATACCAATTCGAATCTGGTTAAAATTAATTGAATGTGTTATTGAACCAATTGCACTCTATGGCAGTGAGGTGTGGGGTCCACTTACAAAACAAGACTTTACCCCAATGGGACAAACACCACATTGAGACCCCTGCATGCAGAGTTCTGTAAAGATTATACTACATGTCCAGAGGAAAACTACAAACAATGCATGCAGGGCAGAATTAGGCCGTTACCCACTAATACTAAAAAATACAAAAGAGCAATTAACTTTTGGACACACCTAAAACGAAGTGACCCCTCTCGTACCATACCATTATCAAGCCCTGCAGTGCCAAGAGCTGAGGAGCATCAGGAACCCCCTTACCCAGCTGGTCCTGAGGCTGAGTCCACAAACCTGCTCTCTTAACACATCTCAGGAACAGAACACATCACCAATCAGAATAAATCAAATTAATACACAGCTAAAACAAAACTACATCACCTATTGGAAAACACAAACAAAAGCACAGAGCAAAATACAGTGCTATCTGGCTCTAAATCGACAGTACACCATAGCAGATTACTTGAGCATGGTGACTGATCAACAACTAAAAAGAACCTTGACAAAATACAGACTGAGTGAGCACAGCCTCGCTGTTGAAAAGGGGAGGCACAGGAAAACCTGGCTCCCTGCAGAGCAAAGGCTATGCTGTCATTGCATCCTCAGTGAGCCTGAAACTGAGTTGCACTTCCTCACCAAATGTGAAAAATATAAAGATATTAGAGAAACGCATTTAAATTTTTTTTAACTAATAACAAAGGTTTTCTTGCACTACCAGATACAGGAAAACTACCAGTCCTACTAGGGGAGGACTCAACAAGCTGTGAGCTAGCAGCAGCCTATGTTGCTGCCTGCCACAAACTGAGGGACAGTGAGTGACAGTCACCTGACATGTTTATGCCGTAATATTTTATTGTTCTATGTTTATGATGCCATTTTTTGTATATACTATGACATTAATATGTGTTTTGTAATCCATGCTTATGTTATCAACCATTTTGCTTTGGCAACATGTACAAGCTGCGTCATGCCAATAAAGCCACTTGAATTGAATTGAATTGAATTGAGAGAGAGAGAGAGAGAGAGAGAGAGAGAGAGAGAGAGAGAGAGAGAGAGAGAGAGAGAGAGAGAGAGAGAGAGAGGAGAGAGAGAGAGAGAGAGAGAGAGAGAGAGAGAGAGAGAGAGAGAGAGAGAGTAGACCAGGCATGAATATGGTGTGACATGTGGACATTGTACATTTGGCGAACAAAGCGATTCTGATTCTGAACACAACGTTGCCGTGCCAACAAAATCTTGTTTTTAATTAGCTGGAGAACATCGATTTTGTGCACTTAATCATTATAATTTAGAAAATAGATTGCATGGGTCTATGAATTGAGATCGCGATTTTATTTCGATTAATCGCCCAGCCCTAATCAGAACTGGATCAGAACATGCTATTTGGATGGTGCGGTCAGACAATCAGACCCACAGGAATGATTGCAATACCCCCTCACCAGCGCTGCCTGAGTGCAGGTATAATAACAGTCAATCAATAATCTATTTATAATCAGTAACTCCAGTACTTTCCTTTGAGGTCTCAAAACCCATTGCCTCAGAAATAATAAC
>NC_140173.1:58834664-58900228 GCF_963971535.1 Notolepis coatsorum | reverse complement strand
CATTTGCAGGCCTTTGGGTGATTGAGTTAATGGTGAAAAAAGGCGATGTGACGTTTGAATGGGAGTCATTATGTTATTGCAACATATGGGCGACGCGACGCTGGGTAACGCTGTTGGGTTCCATTAGCTCCATTAGCAAAGTTATCGGGATGTTTTCCCTAAGAAGCAAACTTCTTAGATTAGACACATGTATTGTCACTATACAGCAGTAGTACAGTACAACGAAAAGAGGTTTGGCATCCAACCAGAGTGCAAATGTAACAGTAAAGTGCAATAGTAATATACAATGTACGGGTGATTAAACTGGGTATAAAATATATGGTAAATGGTGTCACCTTCACATACCTGGGAAGCATCGTGGGGAAGGACGGAGGCAGCGACAAAGACATCAAAGCAAGAATAGGGAAGGCAAGAACAGCATTTTTAATACTGAAGCAAACATGGAATTCAAACCACATCTCCACAAAGACCAAACTCTGCATCTTCAACACCAATGTCAAATCAGTTCTATTATACGGAGCAGAAACATGGAGAACCACAAAAGCAACCTCAAACAAACTGCAAACCTTCATAAACAGATGTTTACGACACATCCTGGGAATCTACTGGCCAAACACCATCACAAACTAACAGCTCTGGCAAACCACTCAACAAGAACCACTTGAAACCCTAATCAAACACACCCTGAGAAAACCATCCTCCAACACAACCAGGCAGGCCTTAACCTGGAACCCACAGGGGAAGAGAAAGCCAGGAAGAAACAGCTGGAGAAGGTCTGTCGAGGCGGATCTCAAGGAAGAAAGAACATCATGGAAGGAAGCAGAGAAAATCGCCCAACACCGAACCAGCTGGAGAGATTTCATGAATGACCTATGCTCCCCAAAGAGCAAAAGGGTTTAAGTCAAGTATGTCAAATGGTGTCACATTTGACCCATTCACTCACACATTCACACACTGATGGCAGAGGTGACCATGCAAGGTGCCAACCTGCAGGGTTTAGTGTCTCGCTCAAGATCACATCGACACGCTGCCCAGGATGAGCGGGCATCGAACCGGGAATCTTCCAATTACCAGACGATCGCTCCACCTCCTGAGCCATTGTCACCCCACTATAATTAGTACTACTACAGAGTGTGCTAATCAGATGTATGTACAGGCTTGTAGTATTAATATGTACAGTGATACAGGTATAAAGACACTATCGTAGTAAGTCATACTGGCCAGCAGCGTAACTAGTAAGAGTAGGTAAGGGATATGTACAGATAATGATATAGATATAGTATTGGATTGTGCTTGGCTTCTTAGTCCACACATAGAGGGGTATTGAACTGTAGCTTATTCTATGTATTCTATCCTTTGTTCCACATGCAAACTGGGTTTTAGGTACCCTAAAACCGGACCTTTTCGGCAAATAGGTCATGACATCATAACTAATGGCCTATCCACAATTATATGTAGTATTTTCTCTCCAATCAGGACCATGGAGAGCTCCCCAGAGCCTCCTGTCACCATGACAATGACATAAAACAGAGTCTCCACACTGCGGGCAGCCCTTTCACTGCCACACGCCAGGAGGTTAACCCTTTACTATCACACAACCGACGGTCGCTTGTGAATGCTTGTGTTTATGTCAGTTCAGTCTGAGAGTGCAAATGTGTGAATAAAAACATTTATTTTTGAGTCTGCACTTTAAAACAACCAAAAGGCAACGTGATCGATAAGAACATTTTCTTTTTTAATAAATAACAGTTGCTGAGACATGCTGGTGCTCCAAGCACACACACACACACACACACACACACACACACACACACACACACGCACACATGCACATGCACACACACACACACACACACACACACACACACACACACACACACACACACACACACACACACACACACACACACACACACACACACACACACACGCGCACACACATACACACACACACACACACACACACACACACACACACACACACACACACACACACACACACACACACACACACACACACACACACACACACACACACACACACACACACACACACACACACACACACACACACACACACACTCTGACAGGCTCTGACTGAAATAGAGGGAAAGGAGGAGGATGGCAGTCTCTTTGCTTAAATATTTCAGTTTGAAAATCAAAGAAAAAAAAATCTGATTTCTTTACATTCAATTCGTAGTAAGTCATACTGGCCAGCAGCGGAGTAGGTAAGGGATATGTACAGATATAGATATAGTATTGGATTGTGCTTGGCTTCTTAGTCCACACATAGAGGGGTAGGTTTTAAACTGTAGCTTATTCTATGTATTCTATCCTTTGTTCCACATGCAAACTGGGTTTTAGGTAATTGAAACCGGACCCTTTCGGCAAATAGGTCATGACATCATAACTAATGGCCTATCCACAATTATATGCATATGTAGTATTTTCTCTCCAATCAGGACCATGGAGAGCTCCCCAGAGCCTCCTGTCACCATGACAATGACATGAAACAGAGTATTCACACTGCAGGCAAAAGTGGCCCAAATCTGATGTTTTTGCTCATAGCCCTTTCACTGCCACACGCCAGGAGGTTAACCCTTTACTATAACACAACCGACGGTCGCTTGTGAATGCTTGTGTTTATGTCAGTTCAGTCTGAGAGTGCAAATGTGTGAATAAAAACATTTCTTTTTGAGTCTGCACTTTAAAACAACCAAAAGGCAACGTGATCGATAAGAACATTTTCTTTTTTAACAAATAACAGTTGCTGAGACATGCTGGTGCTCCAAGCACACACACACACACGCACACACGCACACATGCACATGCACACACACACACACACACACACACACACACACACACACACACACACGCGCGCACACATACACACACACACACACACACACACACACACACACACACACACACACACACACACACACACACACACACACACACACACACACACACACACACACACACACACACACACACACTCTGACAGGCTCTGACTGAAATAGAGGGAAAGGAGGAGGATGGCAGTCTCTTTGCATAAATATTTCAGTTTGAAAATCAAAGAAAAAAAAATCTGATTTCTTTACATTCAATTCCCAGGTACCTTAAATAAACACACAGTGTGTAGTCAGTCCTACAGTGTTCCTTCAAAGGAAGCTGGATGAGAAGAGGCAAGATCCACGCCTCCCAGAACGCCATCCCCGCAAGGCCTCCGAGTCTCTCTACAAAGACACCGCTCGTCAGACACACGGCAACGCATGACCTGAGAGACCGAGCTGGAAGGAACTCACAACGTGTGCAGAACAACAGCAAGACAACTGGAGAGAGTGGAGAGGATGCAGAGCCAGAGAGCGAATCTATAGGATGTGACAGAAGAAGGTGAAGAATAAAGAAGAATAAGAAGAAACACACAACTGCACGGTTTTCTTTAGTGAAGTCTTTCTCTCCGTCTATCCTAACTCCTTCCCCCTTCACTCACTCCTCCATCTCTCTCTCTCTCTCTCTCTCTCTCTCTCGCTCTCTCTCTTTCTCTCTCTCTCTCTCCCTCTCTCTCTCTCTCTCTCTCTCTCCCTCTCTCTCTCTCTCTCTCTCTCTCTCTCTCTCGCTCTCTCTCTCTCTCTCTCTCTCTCTCTCTCTCTCTCTCTCTCTCTCTCTCTCTCTCTCTCTCTCTCTCTCTCTCTATAAACACACACATGCAAGTCAGAACCAGCATGTTCAGACCTCTCTCGCTCACTCAAATAATGAGATGTACAAGTAATCAGAAATAATTAAACATTACTAATAACAAAAATCAACAGAAACTCATTAACCCAGTTAGACCTAAAACACCTGCTAATAATGCATTATATAGCCTGCATATACACACAAATATGTTTCCCGGTTATAATGGGTTAAATAACTAAAATAATTATTAAATCTGGTAATAATTCTGCCGATGTAGCCACCCAGAAACATGTATTACAGAGCTTGTTCTCTTAGTGTACAACAATCAACATATTTTGCACACTGACTTTTCTCCCCATGCACATTCTCTCTCTCTCTCTCCTTCCCCCTCCCTCTTTACTAATGGACTGATAGAACAACAACATTCAGGCCCATATATATATATATATATATATATATATATATATATATATATATATATATATATATATATATATATATATATAAACAACTAATTGACAGCAATATGACAATTTTCTTTTCAGTAATTAGTGAAATAAGCGCCTTATTTAACGGACTGCACCAATTACAACATCACACTGGTGTCTAATCAATCTGAATACCTCTCACTTCAGCCCTGTGGTCAAATGTAAAATGCTTTGAAAAATACTTCCAGCAACAACGTGACTGAGAGTTAATTATGTGCTCTCCTCCTCAGGGGAAACATGACATGTATGACTGACTAGCTGTCAATCACAAGGCTTCTATTATGTGTGTGTGTGGGTGGGTGTGTTAACCCTTTCACTGCCACACTACAGAAGGTTAACCCTTTACTATCACACTACCGACGGTTACCGTATGAAACCCTAGGGATGCCCCGATCGATCGGCCAGCGATCGGTATCGGCCGATATTCACTAAATTAGCTGGATCGGGTATCGTTTTTTTTTTATATAATAATAAATACAATGAGAAATAACAATTCAGTACATTTATATCTAGTGTTAATTTGTTACATAGTTTCACTAAGTTAGGAAAGGAATGTTTTAAGTCAAGCCTGATGTTGCCTTGCACAAAAGAATGATCCCAGTCTCTTCCACACTGAGGCATACAGTTTATTAATTGAACAATGGGTATTTACATTACATTTACATTTAGTCATTTAGCTGACTCTTTTATCCAAAGCGACTTACAAGTTCTGTACGACAAGTCATCAGGAAGGGCACAACTCTATCAGCTGAGTAACAATGTTGGTTACAATGTTGGTGCTACAGTGTAGGTTAGTATAATTAGGACTAGGGATGCCCCGATCACGTTTTTTGCCACCGATACTGATCAGCGATCGTCGTGAGCCATATCGGCCGATACTGATCCGATACCGATCGTTTTTGATAAAAAAATAATTACATTTATTTTATATAATTTTTTTTTATTTTTTATTTTATAAAATATATATATTATATAATTAGACTTGTACTTGTATTATCTGCGAGACATCGCCACCACGCAACAAGCTCCACTGTCTGTGTGTACTCTAGTAGCCTCCAGCTATGGCCAGGATTCTCCGGAGCTGCAGCTGGACCTATACTCGAGTAGCCTCAAGCTACGGCCAGGATTCTCCTGCGCTGCAGCTGGACCTTATTGGTATAACGTTACTGTGGTCATATCACATTCAACATGCCCTCAGCTCGAATACGCATCGAATCAGTGTTATAAGACATTGATATCAGGAGCTATCTGTAGCTACTGCTAGCCGGATATATAGCGTTAATACAACGCCTCAGTGAATTATTTAGTTCAATGGGACATTTCGTTTTGAACAGTGAACTAACTTGCGCTAACGTGAGCTAGCTGAGGTATCATACACGTCTCTACTAGACTTGCTGGAGCGTTTGTTGATGTCAGGAGCTATCGGTAGCTGGCCGGCTAGATACCGTTCGGTTAGACAATGCCTCATCATGTATTAAACTAAAAGTGAATAGTTGACTGGGTCATTTTGTAATGGTAGCTAAGCTAACGTTAGCTCAGGGAGACGCCGTCCTCCCGTGTCCCGTCCCACTAGACTAGACCGGTGTTTAAATGCGTGCGGGAGGGGCTGGAGGGATGAGCAGACGCCGCACCACCCGGTGTCTGAGACAGAACACAGCGACAGCGAGTGAGATCGGTTTTGACGATCGGCGAAAATAAAGCATTATCACCGATCACCGATCGCATATTTATAGTGATTATCGGCCGATAACGATCGGTGGCCGATCCATCTGGGCATCCCTAATTAGGACATACATGCATTAAGTGCATGACAGTAAGGTTAGTTAGAAAATATTTAAAAAAATAAAAGATTGATCTATAACAAAACCAAACCCGATCGGTATCGGCAGTGTATCGGCCGATATGGCTCATAGAAGATCGGTATCGGTGGCAAAAAAACGTGATCGGGGCATCCCTAGTATTTACGTATGCTTGTGTGTGTATGTTGTTCAAGTTCAAATTCCAGTTCTTTATTTGTCATATTACACAACAATACAGGGGGCATTGCAGGTAATTAAATGATTGTGTTTCGAGCTCAGACTCAACAGTGGACAATTAACACTTTCAGTGCCAACAACGGGAAATCTCATTAGTTCATGAGTGCCAACGACGAGAAATCTTGTCGTTTAATCGTTATTTTTTTTATTATCGATTTCCATAAATTTTTCATCAATATAGCCTCACGTTACCAGTGGGGATCTGTCTGAGCTCGAACAGGGAAAATACCACCCCCTATCGTCTCTCTGGTGGTACTGCACCCCATTGGATTAGATTGAATGAAACGCATGGGGAAAAAAGAGTCCGGATTCCACATTTTACTTGTCAGGCAAGTAACCGGAGACGATCCCAGTCATTGCCCACCATCAGAACAGTGTGGAATATGTCTTTCAACCACCCAGCGTTGGATCAATAAACGCGATCGATATTTGCAATGGCAATCAGGAATTGGAATAATATTTTTGGAGAACATCTGATCTGAGGTAAGGAATCTATTTTACCAGTATTGGGATAATCAGAGCTGTTTTCACCTATATATCAATGTGTCCCATATGTGTGTGTGTGGCTGTGAGTGTGTGTAGCTGATCAGGAAATAAGATAATGGATTTTTCAGCCCGCTTCTATAGTACACATACTATCGATAATCTAGCGTTTATTTGAAAACTATTCATAAATAGGCCGAAAAATGACAACGTGTTTTGTAGGGCTGTCTTAAATACATCGAAGCTTCGAAGCTTCGTTCGATGGGCATGGGATTCGAATATGAAAATAAAATTCGATTATGTAAAAAAAAATATATATATATATTTTTGAAATAATTTTTAATTTTTTTATAAATATAAATAATAAACTCTGCCTCTCTTTGTTAATTACAACAATCAATGCTGTTTGTTATTTAAGATGAGGTCGGACTCGACACTGACAGATTTGTGTTCATTGTGCTGCTTTTATAAAGCCTCAAATGATGGCTTACAATATTTCATGGAAGCAATGTGTTTAGTTTGTCTAAGATTTAAAAAGGTTTAAACTTTACAGCACTGACAAAGTTGAACAAAGTGCTGTACAAGTCCCACAACATAAAAAAAAGAAAATATATTAAAAAAAATATATATATATATATTAATAATTGTTCTTTATTTTTTGGAAGCTTCGAATTAAAATCGAATCTCGGCCCCGAAGCTTCGAATTCCAAAAAAAAATCGAAGGTCAGCACTAGTGTATTACAGTAAAGCGCGATTCCTGCAGAATATTTTTTTTCTGAAAGTTTCAAAAAACAAGCGTTTTTCAAAATGGTATAAAACGGAAATGAACCGATTAAAAAACAATCCGTTTAGACAATGTTGACTGCAAACAAGTCATTGATAAGCGACGGTCGTATTAGGCACGTAGCCATAATTTAAGATATAGTTTATGCGTTCACAAATGTGAGAGCTCTGTCATTGAATAGAGCGGTGGCACGCAACGGGGTATATAGGACTGGCATGGCTGGCACGGAAAGTGTTAAGAAACATCAATAAATACAAGAATGGTAACAATAAGTAGTAACATCAAAATAAAATATAAAATGTAAAAAATTTAAATTATTTACAGAAAGTGTCTTGCGTGTAGCGTATGTGCATGATACGGTGCAGTGCAGGGTGTGTGTGTGTGTGTCCAATAACAATAAGTAGTAGTAGTAGTAGTAGTAGTAGTAGTAGTAGTAGTAGTAGTAGTAGTAGTACGATAAATAAAATAAAATATCAAAATGAGATAAAATAAAATAGAACATTTCTACAGTTGTGTGTTCTTTCTCTTCCAGGAATATTTCCTGGAATATTTCCTGGAGAGGCCAGTGATGACCAAAAGCATGATAGACTGTACGTACAGTAGGTACAAATTCCATGATGAAAGCATGAGTCAGGTGTCGGCCACATGTATGAGTACTGAGCGCACGCACACACACACACACACACAAACTGAAACACACATGCTTCATACACACTTTCAACCACACACACAAACTGAAACACACATGCGTCATACACACTTTGAACCACATGCACACACACAAACAAACAGACTGAAACACACGGTGCCGTCCCGCGACCAGCCAAAAGGAGGGCCGCATGTTGAGATGGTACGTCACACACAGAAACACGGACATGCTGGCACATCAAACAAATACCCCCCCCCCCCCCCCCCCCACACACACACACACACACTCACGAGCCACAGGCCCGGCCAGCAGTCTAGATGAGGCATGACCTTGCCTACATTCATGGAAAGCACTGAGTGAATGAGCTCAACGTGCTCCTCTGGGTTTTCGCTGCTCAACTTGCATTATGTGCCTACTGTAGTTGATGTGTGTGAGTAACTGAATGAATGAACTGTATGTATGTGACGTAAAACTAATTGTCTATTGGCTGAGCAGCCTGTCATTCGTGTGACATCATGTCCGTTATCAACCAGGTAATAGCTAATGGCTAATAGTTGTTCTCGTCGTCTAAAATTGATAATCACAAGATACATTCCGTGCTGGATCTAATAAAAATGGATTCATCGACACACATTATGGAATCGAGACACATCGAGACACATTATCGGACGGCCCTCCGATGCATAAGAGGTTAACTCCACCATGTGTCACCTTATCTGCTTATTTGTCATGGTCTTGGACCATGTTCACGTTGGGAGCCGGTTCCTAATTGTCTGATTCCTGGAATCGCATGCCTCCGTGACTATCGATTCCTCTTATCGCTTCCAGGTTTTTCCTACAGTTGCGCATAACGTTAGCGCTAGCATGCAGCCATAGAGCAGACTATTTGATTCCTTAAGGGCTCAAAATTGCCTGGGTTTTGGTCATATGCTCCCGAAATGCTCCCGCTGTTTGGCTGCTTCTATGTGCAGTGAAAACTACTCCAATGTTTTAGAACCTAGTCATTGATTTAATTCAGGGTAACCTAAGATTAGCCGCAGAGCTAACGCTAGCTAACCAAGCGGATACAGACAATCCTCAGTATTTCTTTGAACCAATTTTCATCAGTGGTGTATAAGTGGATTTTTTAAACTTGCAAAGGAGCAGTTTTGATTTTTAATTCAAATCAGGGACTGAATTTGGATTGAGCCTAAACTCCAGTTTCCATCTGAGTGAGGCCTAGCAGCAGCCAGGCACCATACACCCGGGGACGGCCATTTTGTATTTTCACCCTGAATTTCTGTGGACAAAAACCTAATTTTCATACTCATTTTCAGTGGAATTCTTTTTTAAACCTTGGACCTGTGCTACATACGACTTTGGGCTGTGGAGCAGTTGTGTTTTCCAGCTCCTGCCCCTCGGCTGGAGCTTGGAAACAGGCATCTGGCAACAAGTAAACAGACATCGGTGACACAAACAAGGCAACATGGCTGAGTCGGGCCCAGCCAAAGAGGACACATGGAGTGTGGTGGCTGGGCGCAACTTGACAAATGAAGCAATCCTCCCTGTCTTCATTATGGAGAGGGAAATCCTAACAAGAGATGAGTCCATCAAGAAACCAGTGAGAGAAGGAGAGATCTACCACTGCCTCATACAGGAGGTCCACCCAAATCATCTAAGGTCAGTGCAAAGAGTTGGAGCACTCTGGCGTATCTACCTGTGTGATAAAGAAGCAAGAGCCAAACTCCTTATGAGAGGAATCGTGGTTCGTGGAATACATATTGACCTGAAAGATGACAACCCTTTTAGCCTTAAATCATGCATGGCTAATCAGAATGCAGTTCAGATCAACATTAAAGATCTACCTGAATCTGCTGATGATAGCATTGTGACTGAGTTTTTGAGTCAAAGAGGGTGTAAGATGGTAGGTGTTGTGAAGGGCCAGATTAAACCGAATATATATATTTATTTATATATATATATTTAATTGTATTTGTATATTCTCTAATATTCCCTGATATCCCTTGTATATTCCTTGTACAATATGCATTGAATATCCATTCTAGCCTACTGAACATCCCATAATAGTCTCCATTCTACTATTGGTCGAGACCTTGGTGCCAGGCTGCCATACCCCTCAGACCCAGTTCAAACGTACCGCTCCACATGTACGAACAAGTCCTAGTTCCGCGTAGGAATCTGACTACCGCACCACTAATGGGACTATTTGTTCATAGTGCGTATATATACTGCGCTACTAAAGTAGGACTTCCTTTTCAGTCCAGTTTCTTACCCTCCAATAGAGTCACAGACGTAAAGCCTCCCCGCGACGCCACGTGTGGGAGTAAGGCCAAGTTCGCCTACCATCGGTATTGAGACATCGTGTATATTAATATTTGAATAGTCATATTTGGCACTATATCGTCGAGTTGGACGTAGTCTATTAAGCTAATAATAGTCTGTTAATATATAGTGCTTCGTGCGGTGAGAATACTACCGTAGTCAGTACCCCATCGTTTCGGGCAGAGAACTGGCTGCTTACCCAGGGTGGTTGACCCCACGTGAAGCTGCACCCGAGGAGCCCCAGAGCCGACGAGCGAGTGGACCTGTATACCGGATTATTCTACCGACGACAGCCCGCCTTCCCAGGCACGGATTATGCTTTGTACACATTGATTATTCCATGGATAAAGACCCCCGACACTGCCGTGTGTTGGAACCCCCCCCCCCTGGAGAGGACGCAAGGTGAGGAGACGCTCTGCAAGACGAGGTCGCTTCACGTCTCTCCCCCGTGGACCGGAGAGAGCCGGCCCACAAAGAGTCCACCTGCTTTCATCTGTGGTCCAAGGATCGCCGGCGCATTGAACGGCACTACAGTGGGTTCACCTGGGATACCCTTGGCCGGATGAGGCAGTCGGATTCTACCCCCCCCCCCTTCCTACTCCTGTCGGCTTACAAGCGACCGGATTAACCCCCTCTAGTGTCCAGTATATAATCATTAAAGTATCATTGCTGTTATTCCTTAAACTATTCCAGGTCGTATATGTACCACCTGCGCCTTCATAGATTGGACATTCTCTATTGATATACCGACGAATACTCTTGCCATAAAAGTGCATACTAATTCCATTCATAAATGTGATTGATTTGATTAAGTGCTTGCTCTACACACCATCGCTGTGTAGAAATAAAGACCTATTTCTAATTCGTACATTTGTGTTGGATCCGTTTCATCTACGTGACAGTGTTCATCATAATATATTTATGCCGTGTACTGGGTGGCCGAATATTAAGTATAAAGGTAGTGGTAGTAAGTATCATATCTAGTAATACAGTCAGGGAATTGTACCCCTCAGTTACAATTGGTCCTTCGAGCCGGATGGTAATTAGTGTAATATTAATATAGTGTTATTAATATTGAAATGGCCTATGATGAACACTCCACGAAACGATCCTCCTAACCAACGCCCGCAGCGCGAACGACGGCTCCCTCAGTACTTAGAGGCTTACGCTGTCAGTCAACAACCTAGTCTTCTACTAACAGTAAACGCGGTAAAACTAGAAAGTAAAAGTATGTCTAACCCCAACGCCCAGACTACCCCGACCATAGAGGCCCCTACGGGCTCTAATGTAACTGACCAAGTTCACGGTGGGGACCAGTGGGAACCAGACATGACTTCACACCCCGCCAGTACTGAAGAAGTAGTCCCCGATGAGTCCCGGGAGGAATACAACGCTACCGAGAGAGAACTCGGCACGGAAGAAGACGGGGAGAGCACCGTGGAGATAGAGCTCCAAGGCTCCGCAAGGAGTACCCCGAGGGAAGGCTCCCCTATACAACCGCCTTCTCCCAGCGAGGCAGAGAGGACCCTACAGCAGGCCTTCCTCATCAGCCTGAACGCCGCTGCTGACCGCGACCGACTGCAGATCCAGCAGCGAAGCGAACACGAGCAGATACGTCTAGAAATAAGACGCATTCAGATGGAAGAGAATGTGGCCCGAGAACGAGCCGGTGCTCAACGGGACGCAGCGCGCGACAGACAGCAGTCGCAACTAATAGAACAGCTGATCAGACGGACAACACCCTCTCCCTCCGCCAGAGGCTCCAGGAACTCGTCTAGACACACCTCCAGGGCGGCATCCCCTAGCCGAGTAAACAACCCTGAACTTGACCAACAGACGAGGTCTATACCCCCCACAGACCACCTCCCCCCACCGGTCCAAGCGAGACCTAGCAACCGGGAAGGAGCAGCATATCCTGTGGAGAGGCTAAACCAGAGACTACAAGCACTGGATGACCTAACTGAAGACGAAGAGGAAGAGGAGGAGAACCACGCCCGAAGACAGCACAGTACTCTACCGGACCAGGAGGTCCGGTACAGCCCAGGCTATACTCCCGCGGAGCTGCGCTACAGACCCCCGACTCTATACACGGGTGAGCACGACGCACGACCCGCACCGAGGAACAGCACCTGGACAAGCGGGCCATGGTACACTGCCGGTACCAGCCCATACCAAGGAGCGGGAGGAGACTCGCCTAGGAGGCCTCTCCCCCAACGCTCGCCGATGTATCCACAGTCAGCGTCATACATTGGCACGCCTATGGTACCCGACTTCACCCAAGAGAACCGGGCCCAGTATACAGAACTCCGCATGTGTCTGGAGACCATGTTGGTGGATGTATTGGATGAACGCCACAAATACGCCATCCTACTGAAGCACTTAAAGGTGCCCCGCGCACATAATATAGCGCTCGCCTACGCGACTTCCACCACCCCATACACAGCAGCGCTGGTAGCATTGGACCAGAGGTATGGGCGCATATGGGATTACGTGATCCAGGAGATCCGACACATCGACCGCTTACCCCCAGCAATAGACAATCGAGCACTGGACGACCTGTCCATCAGAGTGCAGTCCCTGGTAGGGATGTTGGGAGCGCAGAGAGAGAAAGGGAGGCATGAACTTTACGCCAACTCAAATGTGGAAAGGATTCTGGAGAAGCTGCCGCCCGCTCGTCAGGAGCGCTTTAGGCGGCAGAGGGACCACAGAGACCCGAATGGCCCCGAACCGAACCTCCTCGATCTAGCAGACTTCCTGGCGAGAGAAGTCAGCAGCCTACGGCTAGATACATTCGGACGGAGCACCCCTGGCACCAGAGAAGGAACCAGACGACTAAATGATGGAAGAAGATCGGTGACCGTGATGCACCAATCGGAGTCAGTACCGAGCAGCAGGAGCCACAGTACCCCCTCCAGAACGGAGAAGTGGAAGATAGTGTGCCCCTACTGTGAGAAAGAACACTGGCTAGCGCAATGTGACTCCTTCCCCAAGCTGAACGCGGAGGAAGCAAGTCAATGGATAAAGTCCAACAAGCGCTGCTTTCGCTGTGCGCGCTCACACATGGCAGCCGAATGCCGCTTAAAGAAAAGGTGCACCAAGTGCGATGGAGCCCATCTGGACATACTTCACGACAGTAACAGACGGCGCCCTTCACCCGCACCATCCAGCCGCAAAGCGAGCGTCATGTACATCGATCCCGCCAGCAGCAGTGGAGCCCGAGTACTCCTAAAAGTAGTGCGTGTGACACTAAGCTACCAGAATAAAGTCCTGGACACTTACGCCGTCCTCGATGACGGGTCAGAGAAGACCCTTCTGCTCGCCTCCGCTGCGGCCCAGCTAGGGCTGCGGGGAAGCGAAACCCAAATGACAATTCGGACAATAAGACGAGATTTGAAGACGATAAAGGGCGAGAATGTCTCATTCTCTATCGCAGCAAGCGGCCAGCCTGAGCGACGGTACCAGATTACAGACGCTTTCACCAGCCAAGAAATAGGACTGTCGCGGTACACATACCCCGTCGCCAAGCTGATGGAGAAATATGCACATCTGCGCAAGTTACCGATCCCGCTCATAGACAATGCTATGCCGACCCTGTTGATAGGCTCCGACCATGCAGACCTCATTGTCCCGATAGACCGGGTTCATACCGGACCCCGAGGCTGTCCTGCAGCAGTCGAGACCCGTTTGGGATGGACTCTCCAAGGCCCGCTCGCCAAATCTCTCAACCGAAGTACAGCCACTAGATGTCTCCACTCCCGAGTCAAAGAGGGAGAAACCGCACTCCTGCAACACGTAGAGCGGCTATGGACCTTGGAACAAATGCCCTTTAAGAACGGAAAGAAAGACATTCGCTCTAAAGATGACATTTACGCCATTCACCTCCTCGAGACAGGGACCAAGAGAGTCCCGGTCAACGGCGTGTTGAGATACGCCACGCCACTCCTGCGGCGAGAAGGAATGCCTACTTTCCACGCCAAGACAGACGCCACAGAACGGTACCTGCTGAACACGGAGCGGCGCTTAGCCAAGAACCCCGCCCAAGAGAGTGTATACCGCGCTGAGATTGAGAAGCTCATCACAGCGGGACACGTCACAAAGATGGACATCAAAGAGGCTGACCAGACCACTGAATCGTGGTACGTGCCTCACCACAAGGTCCATCACAACGGTAAAGACCGCATAGTATTTAACTGCAGCTACCAGATCGGATCCCAAAATCTGAATAAAGAGTTACTGCCCGGTCCCACACTCGGCCCCTCCCTACTCGGCGTTCTACTCCGCTTCCGCCAGGAAAAGGTGGCCATCAGCGGGGACATTAAAGGAATGTTCCTGCAGGTGAGATTAGTAGAGGCGGACAAGCCCCTGTTACGGTTCCTATGGAGAGAGAAGCCAGGAGATGAGCACCCAGCCATCTACCAATGGGAAGTCCTCCCCTTCGGAACGACGTGCAGCCCCTGCTGTGCTACATTTGCACTACAGAAACATGTAGCAGAGGACCCAGCAGCGGACGAAGAGGTCCGACACAGCGTAAAGAACAGCTTCTACGTAGACAACTGTCTACAAAGCCTTTCAACCCAGGAAGAAGCCGAGGCTCTCCTGATTAAACTCCGCGCCTCATTGATCAAAGGCGGCTTTGATCTCAGGCAGTGGGCCAGCAGCGATCCGCAAGTACTGCGCAGCCTCTCCTCCGAGGACAAGGCAGCCAGCAGCGAGACCTGGATGGCTACAATCCCGGGAGAAGCCCAGGAGATGACCCTGGGATTGGTGTGGCGATTCAAAACAGATTCGCTTCACTACAGACACAAGCCCCTGACTACGGAGCAGGGAAGGCCGGCGGCGGCGCCGACCACCAGACGGAGTGTGTACACAACACTCGCCCGACAATATGACCCGCTAGGATGTATTCTACCGTACACCACCAGGGCAAAAATGATTGTACGAGCATTGTGGGACAAGGACCAGGGCTGGGACGACCCCATTCCCGCACACCTTGCATCCACCTGGAGAGAGTGGGAGATGGAGCTCCACTCACTCCCAGGCGTTAATATGCGCCGAAGCTACTTCCCACCCACGGTGAGGCCAGAGACATGTAAAATGGACTTACACGTCTTCAGTGACGCCTCAGAGGTCGCATACGGATCAGTAGCCTACTTGCGGGCCCAAGAGAAGGGGGGAGAGATCTACACAGCATTTGTCCTCGCCCGCTCGAGAATAGCCCCACGCAAGCAACAATCTATCCCACGTCTAGAGCTCTGCGCAGCCCTAGCCGGAGCGCACCTAGCCACGCTCATCCAACGTGAGCTCACCATACCGGTGTCTAGAACAATCCTGTGGTCAGATTCCACGACGGTACTCGCCTGGATCAAATCGGACTCATGCAAGTACAAAGTCTTCGTGGGAGTCAGAGTCACCGAGATTCAAGACTTAACCGAAGAGTTAACCGGAGAAACAGAGTGGCGCTACGTTGATACAAAACAGAACCCAGCTGACGTCATCACCCGGGGGATGCCCCTGGATGACCTCACCCGTCGCAATGTCTACAGTGACGGCCCCGCATTCCTAAGACTCCCGGAAGGACAGTGGCCCATGCCTATCCCGAGGGAAGCAAGTCCAGAGGAGGTGGAAATTAAGAAGTCTGTGTTCTGTGGATTGAGCACCGTAGCCTCCACCGACCCTAACACAGACTCATTCCTTATGGCCTTCCGTAGATTCACATCACGGAAAGGAAGACCGTCTACCCTATTGTCCGATCATGGGACAAACTTCAAAGGTGGCGAAAGAGAGCTGAGAGAGAGCTTCCAAGCTATGGGCCCAGAACTTAAGACCCACCTCGCTCCAGCACAGGTTGATTTCCAATTCAACCCCCCAAACGCACCCCACTTTGGTGGCACTTGGGAACGAGAAGTGCGCTCCATAAAGACAGCCCTGTACGCAGTACTTGGGGCCCAGACTGTGGCGGAAGAAGTCCTAATGACAGTCCTCACGGAGATTGAGGGAGTACTTAACTCGAAGCCCCTCGGATATGTCTCCAGTGATGTGGCAGATATCGACCCAGTTACCCCCAACACACTCCTGATGGGGCGGCTAGATCCTGCATTACCCCAGACAATGTACCGGCCTGAAGAAGCGAACGGCCGACGAATGTGGAGGTACAGCCAAGTATTAGCCGACAAGTTTTGGAACAGTTTCCTACTGCACTACCTACCGTCTCTACAGACCCGCCAGAAGTGGGTAAAGGAGAGAGACAATTTGACAGAAGGAACAGTCGTCATGATTATTGATCAATCACTGCCCAGAGCTATGTGGCCGGCCGGCCGCGTAAGCAAAGTGATCACCGGTGCCGACGGCAAGGTCCGAGCAGCTGAAGTGCTCGTCCAGGGTCGCACTTACACCCGTCCCGTGGCGAGGCTCATCGAACTGCCTCGACTCCCAGACACAATCGATGATGACCATGACCCTACAACCCTATGACTTTGTGAAGTTGACTGACCCCTACAGCAAACCCTTATGTGTAAATAGACAACGCGATTAATCTGTCTCTGTTTAACTGATTAGGTCTGGGACCAATCAGGGGGTGGCTGTTGTGAAGGGCCAGATTAAACCGAATATATATATTTATTTATATATATATATTTAATTGTATTTGTATATTCTCTAATATTCCCTGATATCCCTTGTATATTCCTTGTACAATATGCATTGAATATCCATTCTAGCCTACTGAACATCCCATAATAGTCTCCATTCTACTATTGGTCGAGACCTTGGTGCCAGGCTGCCATACCCCTCAGACCCAGTTCAAACGTACCGCTCCACATGTACGAACAAGTCCTAGTTCCGCGTAGGAATCTGACTACCGCACCACTAATGGGACTATTTGTTCATAGTGCGTATATATACTGCGCTACTAAAGTAGGACTTCCTTTTCAGTCCAGTTTCTTACCCTCCAATAGAGTCACAGACGTAAAGCCTCCCCGCGACGCCACGTGTGGGAGTAAGGCCAAGTTCGCCTACCATCGGTATTGAGACATCGTGTATATTAATATTTGAATAGTCATATTTGGCACTATATCGTCGAGTTGGACGTAGTCTATTAAGCTAATAATAGTCTGTTAATATATAGTGCTTCGTGCGGTGAGAATACTACCGTAGTCAGTACCCCATCGTTTCGGGCAGAGAACTGGCTGCTTACCCAGGGTGGTTGACCCCACGTGAAGCTGCACCCGAGGAGCCCCAGAGCCGACGAGCGAGTGGACCTGTATACCGGATTATTCTACCGACGACAGCCCGCCTTCCCAGGCACGGATTATGCTTTGTACACATTGATTATTCCATGGATAAAGACCCCCGACACTGCCGTGTGTTGGAACCCCCCCCCCCTGGAGAGGACGCAAGGTGAGGAGACGCTCTGCAAGACGAGGTCGCTTCACGTCTCTCCCCCGTGGACCGGAGAGAGCCGGCCCACAAAGAGTCCACCTGCTTTCATCTGTGGTCCAAGGATCGCCGGCGCATTGAACGGCACTACAGTGGGTTCACCTGGGATACCCTTGGCCGGATGAGGCAGTCGGATTCTACCCCCCCCCCCTTCCTACTCCTGTCGGCTTACAAGCGACCGGATTAACCCCCTCTAGTGTCCAGTATATAATCATTAAAGTATCATTGCTGTTATTCCTTAAACTATTCCAGGTCGTATATGTACCACCTGCGCCTTCAGAGATTGGACATTCTCTATTGATATACCGACGAATACTCTTGCCATAAAAGTGCATACTAATTCCATTCATAAATGTGATTGATTTGATTAAGTGCTTGCTCTACACACCATCGCTGTGTAGAAATAAAGACCTATTTCTAATTCGTACATTTGTGTTGGATCCGTTTCATCTACGTGACAGTGTTCATCATAATATATTTATGCCGTGTACTGGGTGGCCGAATATTAAGTACAAAGGTAGTGGTAGTAAGTATCATATCTAGTAATACAGTCAGGGAATTGTACCCCTCAGTTACAGTAGGCAATATCATGAAACGAATGATTCGATACAACAACCAGCTGACAAACTGTTCCAATGGAGACCGGATGGTCTACATAGAAGCCATGCCCTCCAAGAACATTCCTCGGTCTGTGAAGATGGGTACACACTGGGTTAAGGTATTCTACTATGGACAGATAAACATACAACAGCATGGCAAGCCGACACATGACAGTGAACGTAACCCAAAATACAGTCCAGCCACTGAAGAGTCGATTAGAGTCATTGAGGAGACCTACAACAAGTATGTGGAAAAACCTCCCCCCTCTAAAGATGTGACAGAGCCAATCGAGAGTGAGGAAGGGGAGTCTGAGATGGAGGAGGTGAAGGAGATGGAGGAGGTGACTGCATCTCAAACCATGGAGGGGAAAGGAGATGAGGTCCCTACTGTAGCTACAGACGTGACCAAGAAGAAAAACAAACAGAAGAATAAGAAAAAGAAGGAGACCAAGAGAGCAATGAAAGGACATGAAGAGAGTCAGGACAAACCTGTCAAAGAGAACACCAGGACAACCAGTCAAAGACCCAACTCCTCTGGAAGTAAGACAGAAGTTGACCCATCATCAATTCGATCTTATTTCCAACCTGCAAAGGCCATAAGCGCAAAGCGACAGAGGGAAATTGGATCACTAAGCTCAGAATAAGGGACCAGCCCACCAGTAAAGAAGCGGGCTGATGACCAGGAAGATATTCAACAGCCACCTGGCGCTCAGTAAGCCCCAGGCGACATCAGGAACAGAGTGCCCACCCAGTCAACTCTGGGGGTCCCTGCCCCTGATCAAGTGGGCCTTCCACAGGGTTCAAGACCGAAGAGTGATCATCCATCATAATGTCATAATGACTTTACAACTACCGAAGAAGGGACTAAGAATTGCCCATCTAAATATTTGTAGTCTAAAAAACAAGGTACAAGAACTGAGTTCTGTCCTATTTGAAAATGCTTTACATATTACAGCCCTATCTGAGACACATCTAGACACATCAATAGATGACAATCAGGTTGCAATACAGGGGTATAATTTATACAGGCTTGATAGAAATAAGCATGGAGGAGGTGTTGCTTTTTATATTCAAGAACATATACCTGTCAAAGTACGAATAGATCTAAGTGCACCTGGTGTGGAAATGCTATGGCTACAGGTTCATCTACCTCACCTTAAACCAGTTCTAATAGGCTGCTGCTACAGACCACCGGGCTCAAACATACAGTACCTTGAAGATATATGCAAGATGCTACAACTAGTCACTGATATTGACAGAGAAATATATTTTGTTGGAGACCTTAATATTGACTGGTTCTCCAAAACATGTACATTAAAAAAGAAATTAAGTGATGTGGCCAATGTGTGCAATCTATCACAGATTGTGAATGCACCAACCAGAGTTAACGTCAGGTGCACAGGAAGATCTTCAACTTGCATTGATCACATTTTCACAAACTCTGTGGAGATGTGTTCAAAAGTAGTATCTGTGCCAGTAGGCTTTAGTGATCATAACATCATTGCAGTAGCAAGGAAAACTAAGGTGCCAAAAGCTGGGCCTAAAGTTATATACAAGAGAATGTACAATAATTTCAATGAAAATGTGTTTGTTGAAGACTTGAACGAGATACAATGGGATAATGTGACTGAACTAACGAGTACAGAGAATGCCTTACAATTATTTATGAAACTGTTCTCATCCATCTGTGACAAACACGCCCCTATGAGGAAATTAACAGTCAAAACAACTAAAGCCTCTTGGCTTGATTTGGAGTTGAGAAGCTGTATGAAAGAGAGGGATCAATTGAAAAAGGATGCTATTGCATCCGGTGGCTCGGATGATTGGCAGGCCTACCGTTTTCTGAGAAACAAAGTCACGAAAATGAATACACAGAAGAAAAAACAATACTATAAATCCAAGTTTGAAGAAATTAAAGGTGACAGCAAAAAGTTATGGAGAACCTTAAATGAGGTCATGGGAAAGAATAAAACAAATACGATGCCCTCGTTTATAGAAGCAGCTGGTGGATTTATTACCAAACCTCGAGATATAGCCAATCATTTTAATGATTATTTTATTGATAAGGTGGAGATGATAAGGAATCAAATGCTGCCAGTGGATGGTAAGCTGTCTGAATCAATAATTAAACAGCATATTATGCATAAAAAAATTTGAATTTGATTTTATGGATATAAATCTAGAGCAAATGGAAAATCTTCTCTTGTCCATACAGTGTGACAAACCTTGTGGTCATGATAACTTAGATGGTAAACTGCTCCAGCTGGCAGCCAGAATTGTAGCAAAGCCACTGTGTCATATTTTATATTTATATTTTATCTATGTCTAAGTGAGGGTGTTTTTCCTCAAATGTGGAAGATAGCTAAGGTCACTCCACTTCCAAAAAATGCTAAACAGCCTTTTAATGGAGCAAATAGTCGACCTATTAGTATCTTGCCAGTTTTAAGCAAAATCATGGAAGGTGTTGTTTTTAAACAGATTCAGCATTACCTCTCAGAAAACAGTATACATTCTCAATTCCAACATGCATATAAGGAGGGTTATTCTACATGTACAGCTTTAACACAATTAACAGATGACTGGCTACAACAAATTGACAGGAAGCGAATGGTGGGTACTGTACTACTGGATTTCAGTGCAGCTTTTGACGTCATAGATCACGAGTTGCTGCTCATAAAACTAACTGCATATGGATTCAGAACTGCAGCTGTTAACTGGATAAAAAGCTATCTATGTAACAGACATCAATGTGTTGTGTTTAATGGTACCCTGTCCAACTTTAAATCCCTACAGTGTGGAATTCCACAGGGAAGCTGCCTGGGGCCCCTCTTCTACGCCATTTTTACAAATGATTTGCCATGGGTATTAGAAAATACATGTATGGTTATGTACGCCGATGATACTACAATGTATGCATCATCAGACAAGACAGAAGAGCTTAATGAAGTCCTTCAGAGAGATTTGAACTTAGTGTCCACTTGGGTGTCTGAAAACAGGCTGAAGTTAAACATCTCAAAAACCAAGAGCCTAATATTGGGATCCAAGCATACTATAAGAAAAGACGTGAAGCTAAGTATATCTTTAGACGGAACAGCTATTGAGCAAGTTAGAGAGGCAAAGCTGTTGGGTGTCACACTTGATGGAACACTCTCATGGTCAACTCACACCAACAATGTGGTTGCCAAAATGAGCAGAGGTATTTCAATTATCAGAAGGTGTAGGTATTTTCTAGCCGATCTGATATTGAAGCAAGTGATACAGTCATTAGTTCTTTCTCACCTTGACTACTGTCCAGCTGTCTGGTCTAATGCCTCAAGACAAGAGCTCAATAAGATCCAGCTCACTCAGAACAGAGCGGCCCGTCTGGCCCTGAACTGCTCAATGAGAAACAGTGTGGAGGGGATGCATACCACGCTGTTGTGGTTGAAGGTGGAAGACAGACTGGATTGCAGCCTGATCTTGTTCATGAGGAATATATATATCTCAAGAGAACCTATCTGTTTGTATTCACAGCTAACATGTACACATGATCGACATAAGTATAATACTAGGCATGCCTGTAGGGAAACGTTCACACTGCTACTACCAAAAACCAATGCAGCAAAGAAAACTGTGTTATATAGAGCCATGTCATATTGGAATAAACTGCCAGTACATCTTACTCAGATAACCAGTAAGATAAGTTTTAAAAATTATTTGAAAAGAGCATTGAGAGAAAAAGAAATTAGTACATTAAAGAAAAACACAGATACTGTAGTTTACACTGTAAATATATGACTGTCTGAGAGTGTAATCCCTTTTATTGTATTTTCTGTGATTTGATACTCTGTTTGTGTACTGTAATGCTATTTGGAAATATTTTTATATTTTTATATGTAGGAATATTGGAATATATATTTTTAATGTATGCTACTATAATGTTATGTATGTATGTACTGTTTTTGTTGTGTGTGGACCCCAGGAAGACTAGTTGTTGCTGGGTTGATGACTAATGGGGATCCGTAATAAAGATAAAGATACAGACACACCAATCACGCAACAGAGAGAGATAACAGCTGACTGGGCTCAGGTAGGGTGGGGGCAAGCGGGGACTCCGGGGAGGGAGCCGTGTGTGTGTGTGTGTGTGTGTGTGTGTGTGTGTGTGTGTGTGTGTGTGTGTGTGTGTGTGTGTGTGTGTGTGTGTGTGTGTGTGTGTGTGTGTGTGTGTGTGTGTGTGTGTGTGTGTGTGTGTGTGTGTGTGTGTGTGTGTGTGTGTGTGTGTGTGTGTGTGTGTGTGTGTGTGTGTGTGTGCGCGCGCGCGCGCTGGTCTTCAGAAAAACAGATGACAGAGGAGTCAGGAATTACGACCTGTTCAATGCAACTACAGTTCAATAGATTAAATTAGTTTAAAGGCCAACTTGCATGTTGTATTTTTGTTCAATAAACAATGTGGACTAGGCCAACGGTGACTTTCATGAAGAAGGAAATGTTTTGTATTGAAATTGACCCAGTTTTAGCGTTTTTATCAAACATTTTGTCTGCCCAACACAATCACCACGCACGTGGATATTTTATTCAATGGTTCATAACGTGCGCGTGTAATCGAAATGATGTCGTCACAACAGGTGCAGTGCACCAGGGGGCTCACCAGGGGGCTCTGAGAGTCACACACCGCTAGGCACTGCAGGCAGAGAGCCTTGCTACTACTAGCCGAATGAAAATGTATCTGTTTCACCTAACAACACTATTGCTCTGTGATCATAGCCATCCATCTCTAAAGCTAACCACTATTTGTAAAAGCCACAACCACGTTACCATATTGTAATAATGTAAATCATTGTGTCGTTGTACATATTGTGTATACACCGTTATAAGCTAACATAGCTTAGCTTGGTAGCTATTGTGCTAACAACATATCCCGACCTCCGGCTCGCTGGCCGGCATGAACGCCCGACCCAAAATGGTTCTCTCCTCTCTGTACACCCCCGTCCCCACGGGTACCCTGCCGGGGAGCCCATGGACGCTACAACAGCGGCAGCCGTAGGGTGCTTGAGCCTGTAAAGGCTAGTGGTACACGATAGCTATGAGCTAACTAACGCTACAGGCTCAAACACCGTACGGCCGCCGCTGTTGTCGCGTCCACAAGCTCCCCGGCACACCCGCGAGGACGGGGGCACACAAAGAGGAGAGAACCACCCCAAATCGGGCACTCATGCCGGCCGACAAGCCGGACGCCGCGGCACGTTGTTAGCACAATAGTAGCCCACTGTGATGCACCGAGTGGGCCACCATTGATCAACACGCAGCGACGTGTAGCTTGCATGATGCGTGTGCAGTGCTTTGCCACACAGGTCTGAGAAGAGGACCTGTACATGATTTTACTCGTTCCCCAAACTCCTCTACATGCCCCGATCTAAAATGGTTCACGACAGTAGACATAATGCTAACGTTAGCCAGCGCCAATTATCCAGTAGTACTATGACCCGGACGGGCATAAGGCATACGTTTCCTGAAGTGACGTCACGGCCGTGCTAGCGTCTGATAAGCTTTTAGATTTGCTCGTGCATGTTATTCGTGCGTGGACCTTTTTAACCATTTCTGAGTGAAATTTCCGGCGTCAAATGGAAAAAAATTTATAATTAAATTGGATACCAATGATGTAAACTACTCATAATTGCAGAGTAGGGTTTAACCTGCAAGTTGGGCTTTAAGAATAAAAAAAATTCTAAAAATAAATAAATAAATTAGTTTAAAGGGGTTATGCACTGCTATTCCTAGCACTATTTGGGCAACTTTACACACGTCCTGTGAGTCTATGTAACACATCTGTAATTTTTATTCCAAAAATAATCATTGTTTTATATTTCTAATCTTGTACTCAAAACCAGCATTTTTCAGCCTCATGAAAGCAGGCTATTATTGGCTTGGCTCCACCCATTCTGGCAGAATGCTTTGAGTGACAGCCACCCACCAAATAGCTCCACCCATCTCCCCGTCAGAGATTAGGTTTCAGGTTACATACAAATATGGTATGTCATAAATATAGAGATGTAGCAGTACTGTCTATCTATATATATATAATATGTTATCATGAATTGAAATTGGGGGACCCTGATGTAAACAAGACGAAAGTCTTTCTCTGGTCTCCATCATAGCAGTACTGAGCAGTACTGTAGCAATACAAATATGGTATGTCATAAATATAGAGATGTAGCAGTACTGTCTATCTATATATATGTTACCACTATTTGTAAAAGCCACAACCACGTTACCATATTTGTAATAATGTAAATCATTGTGTCGTTGTACATATTGTGTATACACCGTTAGAAGCTAACATAGCTTAGCTTGGTAGCTATTGTGCTAACAACATATCCCGACGTCCGGCTCGCTGGCCGGCATGCACGCCCGACACAAAATGGTTCTCTCCTCTCTGTACACCCCCGTCCCCACGGGTACCCTGCCGGGGAGCCCATGGACGCGACAACGGCGGCAGCCGTAGGGTGCTCGAGCCCGCCGTAACGCTAGTGGTACACAATAGCTATGAGCTAACTAACGCTACGGCCGCCGCTGTTGTCGCGTCCACAAGCTCCCCGGCAGGACACCCGCGAGAACGGGGGCACACAAGGAGGAGAGAACCACCCCAAATCGAGCACTCATGCCGGCCGACAAGCCGGACACCGCGGTTGTTGTTAGCACAATAGTAGCCCACTGTGATGCACCGAGTGGGCCACCATTGATCAACATGCAGCGATGTGTAGCTTGCATGATGCGTGTGCAGTGCTTTGCCACACAGGTCTGAGAAGAGGACCTGCACATGATAGCAACCGGGAGCGTCGCGGAGCATTCAGCCTGCTGGCTACCTAGATCCACTTCAACCAGCCGAGCGTCGGGAGCTCCAGCAGCTTGTCGATGTGCTAATAGCCTGGAGCGAGCTACCGTTAGCTTGCAGAGGCTCCAGCACACCGACAAGCTGTTTAGCCAGCTACCGTTAGCTTGCAGAGGCTATTAGCACACCGACAAGCTGTGTAGCCAGCAGGCTGAATGCTCCGCGACGCTGGTTGAAGTGGATATAGGTAGCCAGCAGGCTGAATGCTCAACGACGCTCCCGGTTGCTAACGCCGGCCCCGGCTGGTGCTAAGTAGCTAGCGATCGCTCCCGAGTCCCGAGAGCTAACGCCGGTCTGTCTGTCGAAGACCGAGGGAACCGCATCAGGCTTCAGCTGATTAGTGATCTTCTGGACAAACCTTCCACCCTGCAGGTAGCAAGAATGGAGGCGGGCATTACTAAAACCACAGAGCCAATCACATCACCGTGCGCTATAAACAGCGCCCTGTGACGTGCACCAGGTCGTCAAATCAACATGACCTGATTTACTAGAGGCAAAGAGGGGATGGGCTGTAGCTGAGGAATTCGCCAATATAGTATTTAGGCCCAAAAACACATTGATACGAACTCCTATTACTATAATACAATGCTAGAGACTGAAAAATGACATTTATAATGCATAGCACCTTTAAGAGAATCTCAAATACATTATTTTATTTAACCCTTTTCTCGCCAATGACGTGTTACCACATCATTCCTCGCCATGCGTAATCTGCCAATGATGTTTTACAGCGTCTTTGAGATCAATATTTCAAATTTCTGTCATGGTATTCATATTTCACCCACGGATCCTTGACGGGTGCTGTAGATCTCCGCTCAACTTTCCAACGCTTCAATACCGCCACCTGGTGGCCGATCGGCGAGTTGCAACCGGATCCATCTTGACACACTGGATATCGATCCGTTGCCATAACTCAATAAACAACATTATTTGGACGTATATAGTATTATACAACCTGGAAATGGATCGCATAGATCAACATCCCATAATAGCGATCTTTTTGCTCCACGCTCATCACCCAACGGTAAGAGGAGACTGGGGTGAGTTTCAGCGTTTTTGATTATTATTATCCATACAAACTGTTCTGATGTATATATCACCCATACTACATGAATCATTTAACGTCGGTCATTGCATTATAAACGACCCCCCCCCCCCCCCCCCCCCCCCCCCCCTCCGGTCACCAGCAGATGATGAGTCATGATGTTTAGGACCTTGTACAATTGAAATTTTTAATCTGGCGTCAATCGCTATCAAACTGCATTTGATGATCTAATATATGCATAAATGGCTATAACTCACGTTCTATGAAATACAGCAGAAAACGATAAAAACATATTTATACTCTAGACAGTATTTTTGTATGAATGTGTGAATGAAAAAGTAAAACGTTCCTAAATCCTGAATGATAGATAATTGATGTTGAATGGGCCATAGTAATGTCAATTTACCAATACAATTAAAAAAGTTATAGCCCTGCAAAGAAGGTGAACATCTCCATAGACAAATAGTGCTGGCAGAGAGGCTACAAGGATGAGAATAAGCTCCGGCAGATAAAGGGTAAAGTGTATAGTTATTTAATTTTTTTACAGTTTCTGTATTTTTCTGACATGGGGGCTCGACAATAAATGACAATCAGAAATGTCAAGTTCCATGTTGTTATTCTAACCAGCTTAGTTCTGTTGCATTTCCAATTTATTTATGTAAATTATAAATTTATCAGGAATCGATAAGAG
This sequence comes from Notolepis coatsorum, assembly GCF_963971535.1. Classification (NCBI taxonomy): domain Eukaryota; kingdom Metazoa; phylum Chordata; class Actinopteri; order Aulopiformes; family Paralepididae; genus Notolepis; species Notolepis coatsorum. Next base: position 58,873,145 of record NC_140173.1, on the reverse strand, counting down.
AATCGATAAAGAATCGGATCGATAAGCAGAATTGATAATGGAATCGTATCGATAAAATCTTATCAATTCCCATCCCTAGTTGGAGCTACAGCTATTTCCCCCGTTAGGCCTAGCAGTATTAATCTTTGAGTTTGGCTGTTTTTTTTGTTTTTGTAGTGTTGGGGTGAACGTGGTTAAAGCTTTGTCTTGGGAGCATACCCATGGGTGTGTGGGGGGTTGCTAATAGCTTCTCCTTACCAGTGGGCTTTAGTGCATCAATACCCGCCACATGCAACTCCATGAAGACTAGGGAGAAGTTAGTTGGTCATGGGCCCCGTTCCATGTACCGGGATAACCGAGTTAGCCGGATAACTTTAGCTGGATAACTGTGTTAGCCTGACTTTCCGATTTCATGTACGTGGATTTCCCAAATCACCATGACAACATATCCAAAAGTTTGAGCCTGCTCGAAAGCAGAGTTCAAGTTCAAGTTAGCCCGATCACGCAGAGCCACGCCCCCGCAAAGAAGTGACAGCTCGTTTCCTGAAACTATTCCCACAGTCTACGATCTGCATTATACCATTCTGAATTACGTTTTTGTGCTCCATTCTTCCAGAGGGGGCTTTTGAAATGTAAAATAGACCCAAAATGCTGATATTAAATTCACTTTGTCCTAAATAATGCACGTTATATATACCGTGGCGACGGTGGCGCTCGCTCGTGCGATGTACACAAAAATGTGGTTATTTTAATTGTAACTGGGATTAAGATGTCTGATGAGATGCGCTGTTTGACGGATTTGAGAAATTGAATGAGCCGTTGACGTCACATGAATGAATGAGGATAAAGAAATAAAACGTCATTCAAAATAAGGAATATTCTAAACACGGGTCTCTCGTTCATTAATGTATAAACAATGAATTTATCCCATCTGGCACAGTGGCCCAGCGGTAGTGCTCAAGACTCCCAATCTTGCGACCCGGATTCTAATCCCGGAGTTTCCAATATGATTTTTTTGAATATAATATTAATGATTATACGCCAAAGTAGCCTGGTTTTAAGTTAAAATATTATAAATCTACATGCATTGAGGATGTCATTCTTTATATAGCTCTCAACGTGCACCAAATTGAATTATTCCTATATTGCAAAAAGAAGGACCCCGGTCTTGAACCCGGGTCATCCGTGTGGAAGTCAAAAGAACAACCCGTTACACCACAGAGTAGATAAGTAAAAGATTGACTATACATCAATCAATGGGCAAGAAAGCCGTCTCGTAATTCTGTATAACAGTTAACTAGTTATTTTCGCTAGCAAGATCTCATTTGATTATTCAATCCAGCAGGCAAGTTTAAAGAAATATAATCTGATTGATTGAGGTAATGATGGACTTAGAATTAGCCTATAGATAACGCATTTAACTTGTCGGCGAGGCGATTGAGCCTATTGCAATCTGTCAATAAAGTCTTAAATCAATTAATCAATCAATGCCGTTGAGAATCAGGGTCTCTGCCATCGATACGTGCTGGCTTTCCACCTAAAACGGGAGCGCGCATCTAGCCTGACTCTCAAGTCTGGCTTGAGTTAACGAGACTGAATCCAGGTTTGTGAAACAGGAAAATCCCGGCTTCGAACATCGGGTTAACTGAAGCTGGATAATGGACATGTTGATCGACTTAGTTGAACCACGTACATGGAACGGGGCCATGGTCTTTGAGCCGATCATGACAAGATTTGTAGCTCAAATTGTTTCCCGTCTTTTTTGTTTTATTCTTTCCCAGGCTGTGCCAACTATTGCTTGGGTGGCGCGATATAAATAAATGTATCATATTCAAGATTCAAGATTGTTTAATGTCATGTTCAGTGATGCCACAGATTACTTGTAAAAGTAATCTGATTACTGATTACTGATTACTCCTTTAAAAAGTAATCTAAGTTACTTTACTGATTACTTGATTATCAGAGTAACTTAGTTACTTTGAAAGTAACTAGGTTACGAAGTCGGCGTCGTTCCCCCAACAGTTTTTTTTTAAACGCTTTATTGAAAGTGCATAAATTGTTTTTAACTTGTTTCTCTGCACATAACGTAAATTGTTAAACTAGTGCTTCAGCTTCTGTACCATCAAGTATGGTAAAGCAACAGTCTATGATGCTCACAGCATTAGAGCAGCCAGCCAGTGGTTTTACAAAACCAGTGTATCACATCTAACAAATGCAGGCTGAACTATTCAATTATATCAACTGTAACTATTAAATTGTTTTTATAAATGTCTCTCTATAAACATACAATCAGTCTCTCTTTAACATGTAAATTAACTGTAAATCTGGCAAATAAGAGCTTTTGCTCTGCCACCATCAACCCTCCTGTACCTAGTCGAAGCGTCGGCTAGTGTTGTGATTCCAGATGCTTTCAATGCAATTGGATGTGCTGTTTTTAGCGGTAGACAGTATTTTGTTTCCTCCGCCGTGAAGTAGTGACTGAGGCTACGTTTAGACGAGCGTTTTGGGGTGGAATTCTGAACAGAAACCGCAAAAGTCATCTTGCGGTTTCACTTTTAATTTTGCCAAGCGTTTTGGGGTGGAATTCTCCGACGACGGAGCCCTGCTGTCACACGATTGGCGCATATGTCACATGACGTGCTGTGAAGACCCGCCCTACTCTGCCTCTGATTCGCAGACTGTGGATGGGGAATGTGATTGGACCAAAGCAGAGTCACTCACAGACAGAGGGACCAGTCACGCCGCGGGACACATTCTTGTATTTAACCCTTTCACTGCCACACCACGTCACTCCCAAATAAGAAAAACAGCTCAAAATGTATTTTTGACTGTCAAAAACGAAATAAAATACTGCATTCCGCCTGCATTATGAATTTATGATGAGATAGTAACGAAATAGTAATGCACAGCCACTTGGACAAGTAACTGCAATCAGATTACTGGCTTTTAAAGATTAACGCGTTAGATTACTATTTTCGGGGAAAAGTGTTCAGATTACAATAACGCGTTACTTAGTAACGCGTTACTGGCATCACTGGTCATGTTCACAGTTAAACAGACAGTTTTCCATAAAATGAAAATATTTCTTTGCTAGTCTGCCCTTGACACAAAATCACACAATACTTAACTATTTATTTTTTACAATATCATCATATCAGCAGTGAACTAAACTACCTTCAGTTCCCTCTCTTATCTTGTTCTCTCTGGTGTGATGACCGGTATCATGGTGATTTGTAGCTTATCGATACAGTATGTCCACTGAGTTGTCATTTACATTGGTTACTTTTACTTCTGTAGCTTTGCCAAGTGGGGTCAAATGTAACAAGCGGTTCCAGGCAAGCGGTGGGAGAGGCTCCAACACATTGCTGACGACGTGTGTGTGTGTGTGTGTGTGTGTGTGTGTGTGTGTGTGTGTGTGTGTGTGTGTGTGTGTGTGTGTGTGTGTGTGTGTGTGTGTGTGTGTGTGTGTGTGTGTGTGTGTGTGTGTGTGTGTGTGTGTGTGTGTGTGTGTGTGTGTGTGTGTGTGTGTGTGTGTGTGTGTGTGTGTGTGTTTGTGTGAGGGGGTAAATGTGATGACGCTGTCTGTGTTAATATTTCTTGACCACAAGATTAAAGCCTTGGGTCTACTGCATTCAGCACCACCATGTCGGGCAGCGCTGGCCAGAGTGAAAAAAGTGAAATAGTTTAGCCCCCGGCCCCCACCCTTCAAAACAATTAAATCAACTCACAGCACAACCCCCTCCCCCCAGTTCCAACGTGCCTGCTCTACTGTGAAAATAAGCCTGCGAATGCATTCGTTCATAGATTTGATCTCAGCTGATAGATAAAGCCTGCATTGGAGTGAATTTTGAGTGAGTGGTTTTGGCTACTTGGGAGCAAGCGGGGGGGGGGGGGGGGGGGGTAATTGCTGATCGACACGGTTAAGCGTGACAGTGACCATGTCAAAACGGTGATGCAGATCACACTAGCAGCAATAGGCTAAATGGCCCCTAAATGTGCATTTATGGGAGCCATGTAACACTTAAACAAAATTGGCCTGTAGTCACATTACAGCCTATAAAGGAAAAAAATGCCCAGGCCAGGCTGCACCAACGTCTGCGAGAATCCATCTTGGACCTGAATAAATAGGTCATCCAAGCAGCCTACCTGCAAGGCTTCTTTCATCGTTAACCACAAAAACATATGACAGACTACAAAAAATATCATGGCAGCCTGTTATCGTTTAAATTTCAGTAATTTCTCCAAAGCAACTTACAAATTGTGAACAAGAAGTCAGCCGGAGGGGTACTGTACATCTCTGGCAGTAAGTGGCATTGTTTGTCAAATAGTGTCAAACTTAACTGTTACACTCTGAGTACATAGTAGTAGACACATTAGAATGATAGGTAGTAGTATAAGTATAATAATATAATAGTAAGGTACATAATAGTAAAAGACAGTACTAGTTTTTCCATTTCAGATATGGAAGATGAAGAGGTGTTTTTAATCGACGGCGAATAATTGGATGGGTTTCAGCTGTCCTGACTGTAGTGGGAAGTTTGTTCCACCATTGTGGAGTGAGGACAGAGAATAGCCTGCTTTGCTTTGATGACCCTGCCAGAAGATGTATAGTGTAGGGGTCTTGAGGGTGTGTAGTTAGAAGATGCAGAGCGGAGGGGTCTTGAGGGTGTGTAGTTAGAAGATGCAAAGCGGAGGGGTCTTGAGGGTGTGTAGTTAGAAGATGCAGAGCGGAGAGGTCTTGAGGGTGTGTAGTTAGAAGATGCAAAGCGGAGGGGTCTTAAGGGTGTGTAGTTAGAAGATGCAGAGCGGAGGGGTCTTGAGGGTGTGTAGTTAGAAGATGCAAAGCGGAGGGGTCTTGAGGGTGTGTAGTTAGAAGATGCAAAGCGGAGGGGTCTTGAGGGTGTGTAGTTAGAAGATGCAAAGCGGAGGGGTCTTGAGGGTGTGTAGTTAGAAGATGCAGAGCGTAGGGGTCTTGAGGGTGTGTAGTTAGAAGATGCAGAGCGTAGGGGTCTTGAGAGTGGTGTAGTTAACATATTAAGCCCTAGCCATATTTTCAGAAAACTCACCTAAAATACATACCTAAGTAAATGGAAGAATGTTCTTGGTATCTAGCAACATCTATGGATCTCAGGGAATATATTCCCAGTGTCAGAAATATTGTGTCAGTTACTAGGCTCGAGTAAAATTGTAATGAACTAAGGAATAGAATATTTGTTTTCATCTTTGATGGTGAATAACACCATGCTAAGATTGACCAGACGTTAAATTCAACTGAGGTCATTCAGCTTGATCTTCTTGAGGTCAAGTGTACAACAAATCTAAGCAAATGAATAAAGGGTAGATGATTTACAGGGATTTTTGTAGATACAGTACATAATTTTGCCATCCAGACACATGCATTTTGAAATATGAATATGGAATATAGAATATCAGGCCTATAAATGACCTTATTATGGCCAAGTCACACATCTATGAATCGGGCCAAACTCCCCTTTCCAATGGCAGAGTTCAATCTGGATTTAGTACCACCAGGTGAATGAAATCTACTGTATGTACAATACTTTTTTATAATGTAAATAGCTCCACCATTTTTCATCAGATTGCAACGTGGTTCTTTACTAGACATTCACAGAAAGGTAAAGTAACTAACTACGTTCTATTTTATGGCAATAACGTTCAGGCTTGTTCGACCTGTGAGATATGATCCCGAAAAAAAATGTCACATTAGAAGTCAGATGATTGACAGGGGCTAGCGTGAGCTGGGAAGTATAGTTTTATGAAATTCAAACGCCCATCGAAACCCCTGGGTCTCTTCTTTCAAAAGACTCCACACACGTATGCCAGCTTTCTTTATGTCCGTCTAATTCATCAAGTTTCCGCCGGGATGCGGCGAGATATTTATCAATTCATAATTTCGCTAATAAAATAACACATAAAATCATTGGTAAACAAACAAATGTAGTGCTGAAAAGATACACTTTGACTGCTGCTTGGACAAGGGTTAGGGTCTTTATACTCTTGGCTACATTTTAAAAAGAAAGGCAACATTAATTAATACGTTCTGTATTCATCTATTTATCGTGTGATGTCAATCTCGTACCGGTACCGGACCGCTCTGGCTTAAGGGGTTAAGAGACCGTTGACCGCAGGATAGAGGGAGCCGTTCCCCTCGCCACACGGTACGCCAGGTCAAGGACCTTGAAGCGGATCCCTGCGGGCCGTGGACAGTCGACGCGGAGACACGCGCCGAGTTCCGAGGGATCCGAGTAGAGAAGGCAGAATAGAGGGGACGCATCAACATTTTAGGCAACCAACTTGCGTTCAGCTTTTCTCTGATTGGCCACGACGCCCATGTGACCGCGGCAGCGCGAGAGAGCGGCAGTGCGGAAATAGGCTGCATTCTATTGCCATGCTCTGCGACAAACTCTAACCTTAACCAACTCCGAAAGAATGCCTAAACTTAACCCTAACCTTAACCAACTCCGAAAGAATGCCTAAACTTAACCCTAACCTTAACCAACTCCGAAAGAATGCCTAAACTTAACCCTAACCTTAACCAACTCCGAAAGAATGCCTAAACTTAACCGGCGAAAGAAATATTGCCATGCTCTGCGACAAACCCTAACCTTAACCAACTCCGAAAGAATGCCTAAACTTGGCAAGGCGGCAAGGCGGCGAACGAGTTGAGCTAACCGGCAATGTTAAAAGAGGGGGGATTACGGCTGCATAATGCCGTGGTAGAGCTCTGCGCTGCCCCTGCCACGTCGCCGTGGGGGCGTGGCTAGGCGCAAGTTGGTTGCCTAACACGATGACGCAGAGGGCGTAGATTCAGCCAGACATAGTGAATCATTTGAAATAGATCAATCCCGGGATCCCAATTACCGGTATTATTAAACCAGGCACGGCGAGTCCTTCAGCCGAACGAAAAGACAATGTTGAATATACCGTGACCAAACCCCTACACCTGATAACCATCTCTCTCTTTTCTTCTCATTCCCCCAACACGCCCGTCTTCCATCAACTATCTCTCTTCCTCCCCCGCTCCCTCTCTCTCTCTGGCGCATGGCCACCAGTTCCCACACGGCGGTGATGGAGCTGAGGAAAATTGATTCCTAAAGAGTTCTCTCTGCCATCCCGGGGTATGAAATACACACCCGGTTATTAGTCTAATGCTGCTATTAACATAACACGACACCCCGTATTAACATATATATTAAAGACGTCTCACTTATTGTTCCTTTTTAAGAAAAATACACGGAACAGGCTGAGAGGAGGTAAAACCGGCATTTAATCATGGTGTCGTGAACCATTATCGTCACTAGCATCGTTGTCGAGGAGATGTGCTTTGATGTGGAAGAATAAGAGTGTATATTATAAACCCTTAGCGTTGAGCTGCTGCTGTGTTAACCCTGTCACTACCACACGACAGAAGGTTAACCTTTCACTACCTAACCGTCTGTAGTGTGGTAGTGAAAGGGTTAACCTTATGTAGTGTGGTTGTGAAAGGGTTAACCCTTTGTCATGTGGTAGTGAAAGGGTTAACCTGTTGTATTGTCGCAGTGAAAGGGTTAACCCTTTTGTAGTGTGGTAAGGGTTAAGAGATGCTAGGAGAGAGAGAGAACGAGAGACGGATGCGGTAACGATGTCTCGTTCTGCTGGGTTATGGAGCCAATGGTGGCCTTTTCTATTAGTCACCGTGGTGCAATTAATTAAAGTAATTAAAGAAAAGTCACACAGACACACACACACACACACACACACACACACACACACACACACACACACACACACACACACACACACACACACACACACACACACACACACACACACACACACACAGACACAGACACACACTCACACACACAAACACACAGGCACGGCAGTGACTCAGGTGGTAGAGCAGTTGTCTGGTACATATACCGATATGCCCTACTTTGTTTACTTGTTTTATTGCACAATGGCAATTCTATTGGATTCTTATTATATATTACTATTGTATTATGCACATCGTTGCGGGCAAGACCCCCCGCATTTCATTGTATACTTGTATGCCGTGACAAATAAAACTCTTGACTTGACTTGACTTGAAGGTTCCTGGTTCGATTCAGAATGTAGAAATGTGCTTGAGCAAGGCACTCAACCGACAAATGCTCCCAGATCGGCACCTTGTGTGGTCGCCTCCGCCGTGTGTGTGTGCAGTGGCGGCCGGTGGGTACTTCGCCACTAGGGGCGCTATACCAAATATTTTGTACAGTACAGTACTGTACCACGCAAGACTCATGGCAAGACGTGAGCGATTCGACTCACGCTCACGGCAATGAATCGGCTCTTATGAACGAGTCGCTCAGCTGTTACTACAACAACACACAACCAGTCAAATAAAGTATAGTCTAGACTCTAATTCACAACTTGAAACACAATATAAATAGAAAAGTTAGAAACAAAACTCGCCCGTCTCCAAACACAGGCAGATCTCTCCCTCTCTCCTTCTCTCTCTCACACACAGCGCGACGTGGAATCGATTCGTTACACAATCAGACCTATTATATACCAAGAATAACTTCAGTATGAGTACAGGGCTGTACACATATTTTGCATATTGTTAAACGAGCCAAGGCTAGCTATTAAACTATCGATATGAATCGAAAATCTGGGACCCTGATGTAAACAAGACAAACGTCTTTCTCTGGTCTGCATCCCCTTAACAATTGTGTGTATTGAGCCGTACTGTATTGTACCCATTCTGCAATCTGTTAATAAAGTTCTCATTCATTCATTCATTCAAACATAGACGATATTGAACAAGCCATAATCCACGTATTTTCAATCCGAGAGAGCTGCAGTAGTTAAATCAATGAGCCATCGACATAGTCAGTGTGGTAAGTAACGTTATTATTGCATCCAAGATTGATACACGGCTGGCTAGGCAGTTGGTAGTCATAGTCTTGTGTTATAAAATAAATAAACAATCAGCAATGTCTCGCTTCATGAATGGCCAGCAGTAGTACTGCTCCTAAAAAAAACTATTTACAAACGTTAACGTTAAGCACAGAGAGAGAGAGAGAGAGAGAGAGAGAGAGAGAGAGAGAGAGAGAGAGAGAGAGAGAGAGAGAGAGAGAGAGAGAGAGAGACTCACTGTTTAGTTGAAATGTCCAGGGCAGGAGAGCTTGATAAACGTGTATAATCCGCCATATAGCTTGTTAGCCAAGTGTTAGCTCAGCTGAGCTCGTTAGCACAACACTCAACAAGTACATTCCTTTGTCCATTTCCGCTCGAACAGACTGCAAACTACCTGGCGTTCTATCGCCATGCTCTAAGACAAACTCTAACCTTAACCAACTTTGAAAGAGTGCCTAAGTTTAACAGTCTAAAGAACTTGCAGTCACGGCACGGCACGCTCTAAGACAAACAACAGTCCTAGACCAACCTAGGAACCAAGCTAGAAGCTAGAATTGGAACATTAGAAATTGGATTCGGCCAATCAGAGATCGTCTCTGTGAAATTCTGCCATGGAAAAAAATACTGGCGTCGGCCAATCAGAGAGCGTCTCCGCGAAATGCGGCTATGGAAATTCTTCACGGAAGTTCACGCTGCTGCATAGACCGCTTCAAATCGCGCTTGGATTCCAACATAATAGTCATATTTCAACGCACAACGCCGTATGCACTGATTGGCTGTGACGGAGACAGCGATCAAACTGTGACGCGCACTCAGAGCGCTATCGCTTCTAGCCCGGGCGAGAAATACGAAAAAAAATAAAAAAACGTCACTTCCTGCCCATGAAAACGATGTTTTTTTAATTTAGATAATAACGTTATATTGTGCATTGGAAATACAAACATACTTAAAATGAGTAAATATTATTAATTTTAAACATGTTTATATTATTTATAGGGCTATAAAACACAAAAACGAAAAAGTTTTATTGTCTTCTTCTCTGATTTAACAGCAGCTGGCCAGCAGGTGAGTCGGCGCCCTAGCGCCCCTAGTGGTAGAGCCGCCACTGTGTGTGTGTGTGTGTGTGTGCGTGTGTGTGCGTGTGTGTGTGTGTGTGTGTGTGTGTGTGTGTGTGTGTGTGTGTGTGTGTGTGTGTGTGTGTGTGTGTGTGTGTGAATGGGTGAATGTGAGGCGTTAGTTGTAAAGCACTTTGCATAAAAGCGATATATACTGTATATACAGTACAGTCCATTTAACATTTACACACACAGACTTGCACACACACATACATTCACAGTGTGCGCACACATGGAGACTCACACACGCATGCAGACGCCTACAGTGAGCAGAAAGGTCACGGCACACTCTGTGTGAGAGATGATATGAGAGGTCCCGTGTTATGTATTGCTGCAGTTAATTGTGTGTCCTGTGTTCCAGGTAGATTGGCAGCAATCAGCCAATTGAGACACAGCCTGCCCTACAGAGTGCTTAAAAGGCCCTCCCCGGCCCCACACACTCTCTGCTGGAGCAGTGTCTTCCCCAACCACCACACTTTCCCCTTTATTCACATTAGTTGTCTTAATAAATATAATTTTTGGTTTAAACTTGGACCTCGGTTGTTTGTGTCCATTTATGTTACATTTACATTTAGTCATTTAGTTGCTCCCCTCTGAGCCAGGGTCGTAACATATAGCCAGGGGTGTAAAAAGTACCCAGAAATTATACTTAAGTGAAAGTATGGGTACCGTCTAAAGATTTTACTCAAGTAAAAGTCAGAGTATCTGGCTAAAAACACACTTGAGTAAAAGTCAAAAAGTTTCTACTTTTTAAATGTACTTAAGTACTAAAAAGTAAAAATAAAAACATTTATTCTGACTGTCTATTCTTCTGATAGCAGGTGTTTAATCAAAGATCCCTGTGTTCTAGTCTTGCACAAGGACCAATCAGCATGGGTTTTTAAATAATTGGCCCAGCACGCCTGAGATACACACACAGACACACAGACACACAGACACACAGACACACAACACACACACACACACACACACACACACACACACACACACACACACACACACACACACACACACACACACACACACACACACACACACACACACACACACACACACACACACACACACACACACACACACAGACACACACACACACACACACACACACAGACACACACACACACACACAGAGAGCTTGGTCAAGGGGGAGGGGCTAGGCCCTATGTGGAGTGACGCTAGCGCTAACTTCCATACTCTCCACCAATCAGCGTCTAGTGAGGGGCTCAACTCGATCTGTCACATGACCCACCAGGATGTTCCACCGGTGTCCCTTTGGGACTTCATGAGGTAAAATCAAGTGTAGCAACCTGGAAAATATACCTATTATCCAGATGTGCTGACTTGCCTTTCTATCTCCCCTGATGCACCAAGACATTCTAATTAGTCTTCACTAATATTCTCTCGAACAATGATGCTCGCCCCTCCTTGTTCTACTCACTGGAATATGGATTATGAACAGGATTACTGGACCCTACTCTATCAGCCTCTTCCTTGTGACTAGTTGGCGGCGCCAGCAGGGGGCGGTGGCAGGCAGAGAGCGTACGTGAGAGACGGAGAAGGAAGTGGACGGAAGTGCGAGGAAGCAGCCTCTTCGACATTGGACTTGGACCGGTTCGGTCGTGTCTGGAGAGCCCCGTATTGAACCTGAGTATATTACGGGTTATCCTATGAATGTACTCGTAGTGGAGCCTTGCATGTTTCTCCCTGAATATCCCTAGTGATATACCACGAGTTATCCTAGAATAAGAACGATATAGCCGAGTTGGGCTTAAGTTAAAGTTATTCCCTCTAGCGAGGCGTCCCGCCAGCGTGGCGCGAAATCGACCGGTGTTTAGGAGCACCCTGCGTTATGATATATCCCGTCTAGCAGAAGGGCTGTTTGGGACCCAGAGTTTAGCTGCAGTGTGAGTGAGGGCAAGTTAGATCCGCGTGTCGACCCAGCACCAACTCTACAACCAGTCTGCGCCGGCTGTCTACAACCAGACCTGCACCCGGCTGCCTTCAGAGACCGACAGAGGTCGCTACCACCCAGCACACGCTCTCAGTCCAACACTGCCCTCTGCTCCAACCCCGCCGAGAGCGTTCGACGCCATCTTGCCTTCCGGACGACGGTGGCGCGGCGAGGCCGCCATTTTGAATGAGTACAAATGAGCATCTATGCTCCGGAGCTATTACACCGTACACAGTGTGGTGCAGCCTGCGGGCGAAGTTAACATTGCTACTACAGTTCATAAGGGGAACCCCAAACAATATATGCCGGCATTAAGATAGGACTTTTGTAAGGTACAGTGGGCCCACATTTTTTAGTTATTTTGAGTGTGATAAAGTGTATGGTTTGATTGACTGTCATGCCTCTTAACTTCCCGTCTTGTTCCAACTGTTTCTCCCTGGGGTCGAAGGTATTATTGTATAAGTGCTATATATGTTATTATTCTAATTATTAGTAATTAGGAATAGTGATAGTGTATGCCATTTGACTCATTGCAATAATACTTGTCACTGCCCAGTATAATTAATACTAAACAACTAAGACGGGAATTGTTGTGTGTGTGTGTCCATTCCTTTGCCCAGTATTAACTCTTTTGGTGTGGGTAACGTATATATGATCGACCCCTTCCTACCCAACTCTCCCCTTTTCATTGTAAGGTTTCTAGTGGTCATCAAGGGAGGGTACTGCTTGCGGGAGGGACGAATCTATTTAGGTATATCAGTCACTAGGTGTGGGAGGGCCCAAGGAGGTAACCAGGGAAGTGAGAGCGAGTTGGGGAGTACTGCTGACCGCCCCGGAGAGGCGAGGAGGACCAGAGTACCAAACCAGGTTGGTAAATCCCGGGCCCCATTCACTCCCACTACCGGGTCCCGGTTTGACGTTCCAGGCCCAAAGACGAGGGTGCAGTCAGACGGAGCTCTAATGTGTCCAGCTACCTTGTGACTGCCAGCAACCGTTCCCACGAAGCAGGGATATTCCACCCTGCTACACAAGGATAAAGCTTTATATGGACAATTCCAGAACATGTAAAGTACATGTGACACCTGTGTCACTGTGGGTCCTTATGGGTTAAAAATGAGCACGGTACAGCCTCCGACAGCTGTGTCAGCAAATTAGACAGACGGGCAAAGAATAGACGTCCAGATACGAGTGGATGAGATCACTATATCTTATATGAGAGAGAGTCTGGATCAGAAATTAAAACAAAATGTATCATTGTGAATCAATAGCAGTGTTTCATCATATCCAGACAGTAAAGAGGGCAATTGATTTACAAGTAATGGAACGTAGATGAATGTAAAATGGGGGACCCTGATGTAAACAAGACGAAAGTATTTCTCTGGTCTGCATTGTATGTATTGAGCTGTACTGTACTGTACCAATTCTGCAATCTGTTAATAAAGTTTTCAATCAATCAATCAATCAATCAATTCGACAGCCAATGTGGGCGGGTTCATTTTCCATTGATGGGGATTTGATTGGCTGTTTTTAAATAAAGTGCGGCCACAGGATTAATAACGTTAACGTTAGTTCGGCCAGAGAAACAAATAACTAATTAAAATGGTTGGACCTGCAAGATTTGTACTTTGTAGGTCTGCATTTTAAATGTAAGGAGTAAAAAGTATGTTTTTTTTCTCTGAAAAGTAAGAGTAAACAAACCTAATAATACTTGAGTAAAGTACAAATTCCCCAAAACAGTACTTAAGTATTGTAACAAAGTACAATTACTCAAGTACTTTACACCCCTGCATATAGCCTATTGCTATGGAGCAGTCTTAGAGGAATCAAAACACACACTCACACAAACTAATATAGACACACTAGGGCTGCAACGATTAGTCGACATAATCGACGACGTCGATCATAAAAACTCGTCAGCGTCATATAAAAACATAGGGCCGGTAACATTCATTCAAAACTGCGCAAATGTTCATTTGTAACTGCTAGGGGTGGAACGGTTCACAAAATCGACGGTTCGGTTCGTATGAGGGTTTTGGGCTAACGGTTTTCGGTTCGGTTCGATATATGTTGTTTTTTATGAAAAAATAAATGTAACACTCAAAAACCTAAACATGCTTCTCATTTATAAAAAATAAAAAGGTTTACAGTGGTTTGCCTTAAATAATGTTTGGCACACAAACACGAACTGACTGAAAAATATAAGCTACATTTGTCAAAGTATTAACTTAGTGCAAACAAACAATATGCTCAGCCAGCACTAGACTTTCCTTTCGTTAACCCTTTCCCCGCCAATAACGTCGCACAACAGGTTTCAAGTTCATGCGAATTCTGCCAATAATGGCGTACAACGTGATTCTGATCATAATTTCATATTTTCGTCATGGTATTCATATTTCACTCACGGAGCCTTGTCGGATGCTGTGTGAGCCAGCACAACTCTGCAACGCTTCAATACTGCCACCTGGTGGCTGATCGGCGAGTTGCAACCGGAAGTGGATCTCTTGTGATCCCGGTGCGTCTCCCTATTCCGTCCGGCCACTCGTTTATCGTCGCGGGACTCAATACACACACCGTGGATATAGATCTTTGCCATAACTCAATAATCTACATGATTTGGGCGTGTATTAGTAATATACAAACCGGAAATGGATTGCCTGGATCCCCACCACATAACTGGGATCTGTTTGCTGCACTCTCATCGCCCAACGGTACGAGGAGACTGATGTGAGTTTCAGCGTTTTTGTTTATCATTTTCGATACAAACTGCTCTGATCAATATATCACCCATACTACATGAAGCATCTAACGACTATCACGGAATTATAAACGACCCCCCCCCCCCCCCCCCCCCTCCGTTCACCCGCGCATGATCAGTCATAACGTTTAGGACCATGTACAGTTGAAATTTTTTATATAGCGTCGATCGGTATCAAACTGCATTTGATGATCTAATATATGCATTTGTGCCTATATCTCACGTTCTGGGAAATACTGCAGAAAACGATAAAAACATATTTATACTCTAGACGGTATTTTCGTATGAATGTGTGAATGAAAAAGTAAAGCGTTCCTACATCCTGAACGATAGATAATCGATGTTGAATGGGCCATAGTAATGTCAATTTAGCAATACAATTTAAAAACGTATAGCCCTGCAAAGAAGGTGAACATCTCCATAGACTTACAGTGCTGGCAGAGGTCAAACAGCAATGGATATAAGCGTGGCAGAGAATGGGTTAATATAAACACAAAAAAACAATGTCAACAATGTTTAAATTCCCTGATTGTCAGTTCTTAATGGAGAGATTAGTTTTCCGCTTGAGATTAAAGTGCAGTATTTGAAATACAATGAAAGGAATATGGCTGGATTTCTTATCAAAGGGCAAAGTGTCACTGTTATTTAAAATAAATAAATAAACAAATTAGAAGGCCATCAATATAAATTGCAGCATACATCAAACTAACACACACACACTGTACTGTTTCAAAACAACACTGCTCTGTTCATTCTATTTTTAAAATACGTACATTATCTGTCTGCATTTATTTAGACTAACATTATTTAAATATTGAGTGCAACTGTGGTGGATTAACGTAATTCGGTGAGTTGGAACTATCTATGGGTTGGGGGACCGCACGGACAATTTAGCGTCACGTACCTTCTCGACTATAACGTTACCGGAGTTGAATCGAGTTGATAACATGCAGTGGAAAAGCGACAATAGTCCCAGCGGTTGGAGTTAGTAAACACAGTTGTTAGCCTTCTTGGATGTTGAATAAACACCTATCATTGTCTTTCAACACCCCGCCTCTCAGACTCCCATTTTCTCCTCTGCTAGCTAGTAGCTACGGTAACATTTCATTGGCTGTATTAGCTGGTGGGCTACCATAGTTAAAACGTGCGTTGTGTTGTACAAACTGCTAACGTTATAGCAAGATTGTGTGTAGGCCTATGTAATGTTAATGGCTATGTTTTTAAAGTCGTAATGAAGATTGATTTATATTTCGCTTGCCATTTCCACAAACTGACTAGCACCTGCAGTGGTGCTGCTGCTGCCTCCGTGCCAAATAACGTTTTTTTTTATTTGCGCATCCCCTGAACCGAACAATACCCACACGCCCTGAACCGTGGAGGTTGTGCCGAACGGTGTACGGTTCGAATGCGTATCGTTCCACCCCTAGTAACTGCAATGCACTACAGGAAGTGCTGGGGTCAGTATAATTTCCATATATAGATATATATTTTTTTAATTAACTTTTTCCTCCTTCTTTTTCCGTTTTTCTCCCCTCCCAATGTTAGTCATTATGCCAATTCCCAATCCCCTTCCTGGTCGTTGCGCACTCTACCCCCTACCGTCGGTCTGGGAGGGCGGAGACTATCACATGCTTCCTCCGACACATGTGTACCCAGCCCACCACTTCTTTTTCACCTGGCAGTGCGGACTCTCACTGAAAGAGTGTAACGTGTGGAAGGTCACACTACCTCTCTTAGATCCTTCACTCGCTGTGCAGGCACCCCGACCGAACTGTAGGAGTCGCTGTCCACAACGACCCAGACTCAACCACCGGCTTCCCTCCCGCTTACTGCCAATCGAGCCAGTATGACGGCCGGCCAAGCCAGAAGCAACGCTGACAGCTGGATTCGATACCAGTGTCTCCTGCGTTGGTGACGAGCGTGTTGTCTGCTGCGCCACCCAGCCGCCTTCATTGTCTGCCATGACTGCATTCTGTACTAACGACAGAGAGGAAGAAAGCAACAGCACTACGGCTTCTCCGGATCTGCAGCTGGACCCTATTGAGCACTACAGCGATGCACAAGCAAGCGCCCTGGAACCGTGATGACAGCTATACCTCGGATCATGGGTAAGTTTTTAGCTAGTTAGCCGTAGTATTGTAATGTTTACGTTAGCTTACATGTTGGAAAACAGAACGTCTCATAATGCTTGCTAAGCAAACGCTGTTTCAGTTAATATGTTGAGGCTGCGTGTCTACCAACGAGCTGTATGTAACATTAGCTAAACAGCGCCAAGCTTACAGCGTACTACTAGTGCTTGGCTAGCCTACTGGTGTTTACAGCTCTGTCAATTAGCACAGAGTGTCGTATTTTTGCAGACTGGAGTATTAGCTAAGTTAAGATAGCTAGTGCCAACTTTCTGACCGTATAGCGCCATGGTCTCTAGGCTGCTTTTTTTTCTCAGTTGAAAAAAGTTTAACTTTTTGCGCTAAAGCGCAGGCAAGACTGCAGAGACAGGGAACGTTAGTGCTGGCTATCTTATATCTGATGGTTTATATGTTTGTGCTATAGCAATGCAATCACAGGTTCCTTTATGGACGCTGTCATTTGTAAATTGTGTGTTCCCCTGCAGGAGATCAGAGTAAGACACACACACACACCCAGCTCCTCTCACTCACACACAGCAAACAAAATACCTATGTGAGGTAAAACATGCACTGGAGCCCCGGAAAAGGAGCCACGCCCACAGGAATCCGAGATGGAGGGTGTGACAGAAATAACCGTTAGATTAGTCAACTAATCGAAAAAAATTATCGACAGATTAGTCGACTGCCAAAATAATCGTTAGTTGCAGCCCTAACACACACACAAACACGAACACACACACAAACAAACCCATTACTCCCATCAATCTTGAAAAAAGTAGAGCAGCGGCACAGTTGTGAACACACAAAGACACACACACACATACAGTACAGTACACACGTGGAGAAGCAAGGACACTAAGAAGAAGTGTGACTTCTACAACACCGGCCTGATTATTCCTCCAGGGTGTGTGTGTGTGCATGAGCGAGAGAGCGAGAGAGCGAGAGAGGGAAGTGCTGCTTGCAGCGTTGTCTAGTACCATAACTTCACATTCAATCAACTTCACATTCAACACTGCACTTGCGTGGGCTCTCAGCAACACACCCACCTGGCGTGAGGTTGATGGGGTGAGCGGTTCTCTAGATATGCGAAGGACAGCCTGGAGCGTTATGGTTCTAATGCTGCTACAGTGCTGCCTATTGGCCAAATTACACCAGATCTGTCACGGTCATTCAGACGTCATATCTACACAGGTCCACCCAATGTGGTTGCAGTAGCAAAAATGCTATTCATTTCTTTAAGCATAATGAGCAAATCTGAGGGCCAGGTATACCGAAACAGTATGGCATATCAAAAGTCCCAAAAGGTTCCTTTTTTTCGGCTAGGTTTCAGAGATACTTTGTACCAAATTTGGTGACGATCGCTCAACATTTGTGGGGAAAAAAATTATTCGGACAAAATTCGAAATGCCGTCAAATCTATGTAAACATAAATGGGCGTGGCTTACGAGGATAGATTGATCGGGACCCGCAGCGTCCAGCAAACCCGGCAAGTGTGAGGCCGAGAGATGAACGGTTCTCGAGATATGCGAAGGATGAACACAGATTCCTCCTCGTGAGATGCCAGGGCTTTCCCTAAACAATGGTATAAGGGTACAGCACACCAGTGCCAACATGTGGTTAAATATATATGTATACATTTATTTTTATTTGAATTATCTATTTTTTGGCAGTGAACGCTTGAGGCCAGCTTATACCTTAAACACTGCACTTAAACAAATAGTTTTGTTTGCTATTTTATTGAAATTGTGTTTTTTAAGTTGCATGACAGCAAATGTCTTTCTTTATTACCTAGCGGACCACCCCCTAGTTGTGACTCAGCACCATCTTGTGTGTGGCTGGGGGGCAGAGAGACACTTCTCCAAACAGCACTGTTCCGTGTATCCATCCAAGACAGGGGAATTATGGCCAGCTGGTTAATCACAGTCTCCCCAGTCCCTGTCCAACACTTCCTCTGTGTGTGATGTGTGCGTGCGTGCGTGCGTGCGTGCGTGCGTGCGTGCGTGCGTGCGTGTGTGTGTGTGTGTGCGTGCGTGTGTGTGTGTATTAATGTGAGTGAGTGAGTGTGTGAGAGAGAGGAGTGTACTGTTGTGTGAAAGAGAAGCGAGAGGCACAAGAGAGAGAAGAGAGAAAACTAAATAAGCTGCTTCTGAATAGTGTTCCGTATTTTAAACATTCTAATTGTACTTTTATGCAATACATTTTTCTCACGTTTCCTCTCTTATAAAACACTCTCTCTCTGTGATATAGGGAAAGTTATGAAAATATTTACTTGCCGTCATATTATTTAGTCGATCACAAATTAAGATACATTCTAAAAATAGATTTCCCTAAACATTTACTCGAGCACTACTCAAGTAATTTGTGCGAGTACTCGATCTGGAAAAACATTACTTGTGCCCATCCCTATATTATTCCACCTGTACCATAACTACTTGCAAGAAACCAAGATTGAATAATTCAGTGCTAACTTTCAGTAAGACAGTTCTTCTCTCTTGGCAACGGCTTGGCAACAACCCGTCACCTGACTGGAGCTGATATTGATGTCGGTGAGTTGAAATACTTTGCGAGTATGTAGACTAGAAAGAATTCTGCCTCTAAACACCATGCTGCCAGAAAAACGATCCACTCTAAAGGAATAACTCACTTCACTACAGTGTGTGTGTGTGTGTGTGTGTGTGTGTGTGTGTGTGTGTGTGTGTGTGTGTGTGTGTGTGTGTGTGTGTGTGTGTGGTGTGTGTGTGTGTGTGTGGTGTGTGTGTGTGTGTGTGTGTGTGAGTGTGTGTGAGTGTGTGTGTGTGTGTGTGTGTGTGTGTGTGTGTGTGTGTGTGTGTGCATGTGTGTGTGTGTGTGGATGTGGATACATTGTCACGTCGTGACAGCAACAACACTTTCAAGGATGAATGAGTTCAGGGTGGCTGAGTGGCGCACTGGGCAAGGCGCTCGCCACTTACGCAGGATATGCTGGTAGCTCTCTGCGTTGCTACCGGCTTGGCCGGCCGTCATACTAACACAATTGGCAGTGTTAGAGGGTGGGAAAGCTGGTGGGTGGGGATTGGACGTTGTGGACAGCGACTCCTACAGGTCGGTTGGGTGACGCCGGTGCGGCGGAAACAGGAAGTATCGGGGGCAGTGTGAGCCTCCCACGCGTTACTCCTCAGCACTGAGAGTTCGAGCTGCTGCGGTGAAAAGATGCGACAGGCTGCCTTCTCGTGTACCGGAAGGGACACGTGATGCAAGGCTTCTATCCTCACTACAGCCGACCAGTGGGAGGCATAGTCTAGAAACGTTCAAGACAGGGGAGGGAAGAATTGGAAATACAAAATTGGGATGGGAGAAAAATAGAAAATGGGGAGAAAAAGTGGATACAAAAAAAAAGGATGAATGAGTTCCTGGAAGCCTTTGTTACTTTTGCATTTTGAAAGCAACTTCCTGCCGTGCCACTCAAACCGCTCGGTCGTTATCGGCTGCCATTGTAGGGCTCAAATATTGATAACGAGTTTATTTAGAACCACATAATCACGTTGGGAGACGTGTCGCTGGACTCCTGTGGCTCACCCAGCCAGCTAGAGAGGGTATGAAGAGGTACAGACGCAGCACTGAAAAAATCGAACCTCTTCTGCTGCTGCTCCTCTGCCACTGTAGAACTAGCACTCAGGTGTTATATTTCGGGGGCTGGTGGCTGAGTTGGCCCTGGCTCCCAAAGTGAACAAATGGGGGGTACTTAACTTAAGTGCTCCCCCAGGGAGGGGGTCGGGGGCTACTGCCCTCAGATCCCCAAGAACATTTTATATGGGCAGTCTGACTTGGGGTACTGCCCATATATTAGTGTTGCAATGCATGATAAGTAAACAGTGAAAAAAGCTAAGCAATCGGATGGAGCTGGGGCGTTTGGGACGAATAAAAATGGAAAATGGAAAAAGTCTCGCCAGTGATACACTGTGGGAGGCAGTGGAGGTGTGAAATCTGGCCCGGTCCAGAACAATAGGAGTCACAAAATCAGTTTGGCCCGTGGAGTGGTGGAGCAGCGGCAGAGGAGCAGCAGAGGTTCGATTTTTCAGTGGTGCATCTGTAACAGCACCTGAAGAGAAAGCCAGCTAGAGAGGGTAATCAGAGGTAACAGCACCTGAAGAGAAAGCCAGCTAGAGAGGGTAATCAGAGGTAACAGCACCTGAAGAGAAAGCCAGCTAGAGAGGGTAATCAGAGGTAACAGCACCTGAAGAGAAAGCCAGCTAGAGAGGGTAATCAGAGGTAACAGCACCTGAAGAGAAAGCCAGCTAGAGAGGGTAATCAGAGGTAACAGCACCTGAAGAGAAAGCCAGCTAGAGAGGGTAATCAGAGGTAACAGCACCTGAAGAGAAAGCCAGCTAGAGAGGGTATGAAGAGGTAACAGCACCTGAAGAGAAAGCCAGCTAGAGAGGGTAATCAGAGGTAACAGCACCTGAAGAGAAAGCCAGCTAGAGAGGGTAATCAGAGGTAACAGCACCTGAAGAGAAAGCCAGCTAGAGAGGGTATGAAGAGGTAACAGCGCCCAGGTCAACTAACCTCTGTCCCCTGCCCAGTCACCAGAGAGGTCTCCTCACACGTCGTCGCCCCCTCCCCCCCCCCCACGCTTGACGGATCCTGTCCCCCTGTTTGCATGGTACTGTAAACATCGCTCCACAGCCTCACTGGGCCTAATGAGGGACTCTGTGACCTGTACGCGAGAATCTGTGACTCAAGGACGCCTCTCTTACAGCTGGCCTTGCAAAGCGCCACTAATGAGAGCGCAGCATGTGATTTAAGCAACAGCTCAGCAGGAAGGGTACAACTCTGGCAGCTAAGTAACATTGTTCGTCATACATTTATGTTTATTAATGTGTGCCGCTGTCCCTGTTCAAATAAAGTTTAAACTGAAAACTGAAAACTGAAAACTTGGGTGCTGCAGTGTTGAGTGCATAGTAGTAAATACATTATTAGCATAGTAGGTAGTAATATAGACAAGGAAGATTATTTAGTAGGAAAGTGCATGATAGTATTTTTTTTGTTTTTTCCTTCATTTCAGATGTTTGATTGAAGAAGTGTGTTTTTAGGGGCGGCTAGGTGGGCAAGGCGCTCACCACCTATGCAGGAGACGCTGGGTTCGAGCCTAGCTCTCCGCATTGCTATCAGCTTGGCTAATACAATTGGCAGTATTAGGGGGTGGGAAGCTGATGGGTGGGGATCGGACGTGGTGGACAGCGACTCCTACAGATCGGTTGGTGCACCTGCACAGCAGAATCAGGAAGCGACGGGAGCGGCGTGCCCTCCAAACGCAGTCCCCGATGCGACTGCTGCCTCCTCGAGTACCGGAGGGGACACGTGATGTAAGGCTTAGTCCACATTGCAGCCGGCTTGTGGGAGGCATGGCCTAACAACGTTCGAGACAGGGGAGGGTAGAATTGGACGATACGAAATTGGGATGAGAGAAAAATAGAAAATAGGAACAAAGTGTGTATTTAGTCGACGACACAAAGTCGGGAGGAACCGGAATCTAACCGGGAAACTTCCGATGACCAGACGACCGCTCTACCTCTTGGGTACCACTACCGCCCATTACCTCCCACTGCATACTGAGGCAGGAGGATGGCGGAATTGTCCTCCTCTTCTACGATGTGAACTGCCGCTGTGCCCATTGAAGCCTTCCTGTCTCCCGCTGTGGACTGAGGAAATAGGTACAGTAGAATCAAACCGCGCGCGCGGGGGGGGGGGGGGGTTGATCGTGGATCGAGGCCTGGAAGAACTCTCCCGCTGTCATCTGAATCAATAATCAATAACAGTGGTGTAGTGGTTAACACTGTCGCCTCACAGCAAGAAGGTCCAGGGTTCGATTCCCGCTTGGGGACCAGGTTTCCATGATGCCAGGATCTCCCAGGCCTTTCTGTGTGGAGTTTGCAGGTTCTCCCCGTGCTCCGCAAGGGTTTCCCCCCCCCCCCCGATAAGATAAACCCAATGGAAAAACATGCACAACAGATCGCTAACGCTGTGGCGTCCTTGACGAAGACGGACAGGAGCACTTGGATTGGTCCCCGGGGCGTGGCTCACGTCGACGCCCTTTCTGCTCCCGGCTGCCCATGGGGGGAAGGACAACGGGATGGGAAAAGTGCAGAGAGACATTTCATCTGCGACTCAGTGCGTGTGTGTTCCTGTGGGTCGCCCATCTCGCGTGTGTGTGTTAAAAACTGCATGACAAATAAAGACTTCTAGTCTAACAATTATATATTATTATTATTATTATTATTATTATTATTATTATTATTATTATTATTATTATTATTATTATTATTATTATTATTATACAGAGCCGGTATGCCTCTCTGCATGTTGGCTACATGCGCTTCGGCTCATGTGAGGAGAATGGGCTGAGAATTGTGCCTGTGATCCTACACCCACGAATCCCTCGGGGTGAATACTATTTTAAGAAAAGTGGGATGGTTTTAGTCTGAAGGAATCAATGAAAAGGAACAGAGTTAGCTGGTCTTCGTGGCCATTATTATGGCATTATTATTATTATTATTATTATTATTATTATTATTATTATTATTATTATTATTATTATTATTATTATTATTATTATTATTATTATTATTATTATTATTATTATTATTATTATTATTATTATTATTATTTAGCATTTTTAGAATAGTGACAGTGGCTCAGTAGTCTAGGATGGCACCTTGCATGGTTGCCTCTGCTATCGGTGTGTGAATGTGCACAAGTGAATGGGTGAATAAGGAATAAAATTGTAAAGCGCTTTGGATAAAAGCGCTATATAAATGCACCATTTAATAGAGAGGCTATCTCAATGTTGACCTCAAGCTATACTGATAAGTCAAACAAATGGATCAGTATTGGAGGGATATGGTATTACGTAGTGTTGCCATCATAGTCATTCATGATTGATTATGTCGGTTTGATTAGTCGTGTATGCTTTTCTTCCCCCCATGCTGATTGAGTAATTAACTGGAGAATGATGAGCACTAGGGCTGCTCGATCGTCCCCTTTTTTGTCAGATAGTGCAAAGTTTAGTTTTATGTCATCTTGACTATTGCTCTGCGATGTGGTCCTCTGCTGCCAGTGGTGACCTCAGGAAGCTCCAGGTGGTCCAGAACAGGGCAGCACGGTTGGTACTGGGCTGCTCAGGTCTAATGTGAGCCGTATGCATGCCCGCCTCTCTTGGCTTAACGTTGAAAATAGAGTCTTTTAATATACTTGTGCTGTTCAAGTTGGTCATGAGCAGTAAAACTCCTGTTTTTATACATAATCAGATTGTTTTTAGTAATACTGTGCACGAGCATTACACTAGAGCAGTGGTTCCCAAACTGTGGTGCGCGCACCCATTGTGGTGCGCGAGCGCCCTCTAGGTGGTGCGTGACATGAAAAGGCTTATGGTGGTAAATAATTTTTTTTTCTTTCTTTTTTTACAATAAAATTTCATAAAAATCTTAGTCAAACCTTTAGTATTATGGATATTAAACATGCTGGCAGAGTACATGCATCCATGTTGTGGTGAACATTTTAATTAAATAAAGAAATTCCCTATCCATAGTCACCGTGGGAAGAGATAAAATAAAAAATAAAATCAGCAACAATTTTTTCTAACAGAAACCCATTGGGGGGTGCGTCAGCTAGGTCGGGAAGTGACAGGGGGTGCACGGCCAAAAAAGTTTGGGAACCCACTAGCAGTGGCGAATCCTTGTGGAAGCCAACGGAAGCCATGCCTCCCTATATTCATATCAATTCATATCAAATTATGAAATATGAAGAAAAAAAAAAAAAAAAAATATAATTTTTTTTAATATAGTTTACATTCTTTTTCATCTGTGCATCTGTGTTTTTTTTTTTTTTTTTTAATGTCTCCCTCTTCTCCTTCTCACTCCCTCTAACACACTGTCAGACTGTGCTCACTACTGCAGCTAGTATAGGAGAGAAGCAGTGGGTAGGTCTCTTTCTCCAGGCTTCCAGCATTATAGAGTGAGTCCAAACTCCAAATCCGATCCTAGCCAATCAGATTCGAGCTGACTGCCACTGTGCCACACCCTAAAAGTTTAAAACGGAGCTGGGAGGAAGACGTTCAGCATAATGTTCCACCTGGAGGCGGGGCAGGTCAGAAGTTCACGTTTCCACCTGACTACCTAACGTGACATCCCATTAGTACTGAAGACCAGCGCAGAGCACACCACTGTGGATATTATGATTTAACAAATCTATCTGGCAAGAGGAGGACCACATTATTGACCAGGTAAGAACTGAGCAGCCTGACTAAGGACTAACTAACGTTATCAGGCAAGCTTGTATACCCTTTCATGACTGCAATGCAAGCCAGGGGCTGGAATACGCAGTAATTTATTCCTCCGTAGTAGCCAGGTTAATGTGCACCATCAAGCACTGCTTAAAAGCTAGCGGTGGGTCCAAAATATATCGGATATAAATGTCAAAGGTACCCAGCGTTCCATTAGGGTTTCACACACAGATGCGGCGGGGTTTGAAAGCTCGGCGTTGCTAATAAACATTTTAAATCATTTTTATAAACGAGTAAAACTGAGGCTGAAATGACTGCTTCCGCATTTTACAGTAGGAGCGCTCTGATGGCTGGGCGCGCGGCGCAACAGACACGTGAATGAATGAATGAATGAATGAATGAGAACTTTATTTAACAGATTGCAGAATGGGTACAATACAGTACGGCTCAATACACACAATTGTTAAGGGGATGCAGACCAGAGAAATACGTTTGTCTTGTCACGTTTGTCTAATAGACAGTCATATTCTCTCCCGGTGTTCTGCGGAATCCTACTCCCGAGTCCCTCCTCGAAAACAACACCGGCCGTATGTATATTTCTCTCCCACCCACCCACCCCCTCCTAATGTACAGTCCCCTCCCCATCATATGTATATACTCTGTCAGGATCTAGGGGTAACAGTACTGTATATTTGATGTCATGATGTCTTGTATGTCATAAATGTCACTAGTATGAATTGAAAATGGGGGACCCTGATGTAAACAAGACAAACGTCTTTCTCTGGTCTGCATCCCCTTATACAATTGTGTGTATTGAGCCGTACTGTATTGTACCCATTCTGCAATCTGTTAAGAAAGTTTGACTGGCCGCCGAGCCATACTGTAGTGTACATGGTGACTACTTGACTTAAAAAAAAAATTATAAAAAAAAAAAAAAAATTAATAAAAATATTTAATAAATTTTTTTTAATAAATTTTTTTGGCTTCCCCTGTTATTTTACCCACGCGACGCCACTGCCCACTAGAGGTTCCAGTAGTGGGCAGGTTGAATTGCCAGGTCCTAATAATAACGCTTTAAGGAGATCTTTTATTTTTAGAGCATTAACTCTTTGGAATAACCTGCCTCAAAACCTCTGCTGCATTTACAGTAGATTCACTTTTTAAAATAATCTTAAATAGTTTTTAAATTGTTTTTAACACTGTAAAGTAATCTTTTGTTGTTTTACACTAATGTAATTTTAGCTATCTTAATTGTTACAGTAGTTTCATTATGCATTGTGTATACTGACTTTTAATAATT
Organism: Notolepis coatsorum; assembly: GCF_963971535.1. Taxonomy (NCBI): domain Eukaryota; kingdom Metazoa; phylum Chordata; class Actinopteri; order Aulopiformes; family Paralepididae; genus Notolepis; species Notolepis coatsorum. The sequence continues at coordinate 58,846,761 of NC_140173.1, read as the reverse complement.
TTGTTTTTGCAATAATAATTGTTTTTGTATGTTTTTTTGTGTGTGGACCCCAGGAAGACTAGCTGGTTGCTATGGCACCAGCTAATGGGGATACCGAATAAAATCAAAATCAAAGATTATGGAAAACATTATAATCAGGATTATTTTGTTTGATATTGAAATGATGATTATTACACACAAGACTACTCATTTATTTGACCTTTCTTCTCGATCAAAGGCTGCCTTTCTGTCATGTCCTACAAGTTACCAAAGACGCTTCAGAATAACACGCCATGGCTCCCTCCCCTCCCTCTCAACACCAGCTGAAACTACTGTTTGGGCTTGAGGGGGAGGGGGGATGGGACACATTGCTGTGAAGGAAGGGTGCGCTGCATTTACAACACAAGACAAAATGAGAGAAACAAGACATGCGGCACAATAATAATTGAATCTCAATTATCTTGTTTTCATGATCGTGGGAGGCCAAGATCGTAATTGAAATTGAAACGTGATTAATTGCCCAGTCCTAATAAGCACATCACTAGATTTAAAGAGGTCCTTCTGCGTTACTGCATGTGAAAAACAACAATTAATTACATATTGTTTCTAAATCAATTAATCAATTAGTCGACAAATCCTATAAGTATTAGAGGACTAAGAATGTCTTCCGTGGAGGACAGTCCTATAGATGTAGCCCTGTTGCATGTTGTTCCTGACCTCACCTGCATGTCCTTCTTGTCTCTCTTCACTGTATCTGACCTGAGATCAGTCCCTCCCCACAACATTATACATTATAATTAGGGCTGTCAGTTTATCGCGTTCATTCGATTAATTAATTACACAGCAAATTATCGCATATATTTTTTTTATCTCATTCATTCCATAAGAACGTAGAATACACATTTACAGACTTTTTTTAATATGGTCCATTTGCACGTTCTTGGTATCTGATTCTAGGGACATCTATGGATCTCAGGGAATGTATTCCCAGTGTCAGAAATACTGTGTCTGTTGCTAGGCTTGAGTAAATTGTAATGAACCAAATGAGAATATCAATTAAATTGTTTTATCTTTGACTGTGAATAACACCATGCTAAAATTGACCAGACCTGAAAAATCTAAGCAAATTAATAAATGGAAGATGATTAAACAGAAGGTTTTGTAGATACAGTACTGAATTATGCCATCCGGACACATGCAATTTGAAATATGCTTATATCAGGCATAAAATGGTTATGCAATTAAAATGTGATTAATTAATTACAAATCCTGTAATTAATTAGATACATTTTTTTTATCGCCTGACAGCACTAATTATAATCATTACATTATACATTATAACATTATAATCTGGTCCGCCAAAGAGTGTCCGTTCCAGAGAGTGATAAGATATTCTGTTTGCTCTATTTTAACATAATTAAATTATTGTTGAGGAATGATTTTGAAAGCACTTGATCAAAGAAAAAAGAAATACAAAAATCAGTTTGATCAAGAAAACGTATACAACTATTGGTCCTTATGAGCATAACGCTGCTGTCGGGACAAAACCTCATAACTCCATTTTTTGAATTTTTTTTTTATTATATAAATCAACTCCGTAGATCATCCTCCATATGTGTGTGTGGGTTTTACAAAGTTTAAACAATGGGAAAGCATTAAACCGATCATCTGTCTAAATCTCTTAACTCTATTCACCCTCAAATCTGTGTTAGTTTTTTTCATCTGCTGAAAAGTTGGGTTTTTGAAGTTATGAGGTTTTATCCCGACAGCAGCGATAATAAGAATATAAGCCTGTGAAATCACAAAACAAATCTGTTTCAGGGGAGGCTTGCAAGGCTAATTATGTCCACCCTTAAAAGATAACATTGGAATTAGCGACGGGCAAAACTCCCAACATTGCTGTTGGATAACTCCCAACTCTGTCGCAAAGACAGTGGGTCTCATTCTCGAACGAAGTTACGACAAAATATTTCGTCTTAGCCAGATTTCGGCCTATTTAAGACATATTAGGGCTGGGAGTGGGAGTCTTCAAATTTTCCTGAGATCTTATTTGAGAGCAGATCTAAGAGTGCTGAGGAGCACACTTAAATATGCTCTCAGCCCACGATCAAATCTCATGATTGATTGACTAATTTAAAATGTTATTATAACTTGACAGACTGTGTTCTCATAGTGATTCCTTCACGTCAACGCTACAGGCCTCCTTGGAATTAATTACTTAATCATAATTAAAATAAATATGACATTATTTGTACGATAAGAAATTACGAATTTGATGTCGGAAAAATAAATAATATGGATTCATCTGATCACAGGGCAGCTGGATTAACCATATCTGAACCAGCTATTTTGGACAAATAATTACTCAGATATTCAAACACAATTATGCAATTATTGTGAAATGATTGAAAATAATAATAATTTAATGCCTTCTGTGGAATTTGTATTTCTTATTTGTTACACATCTGTTTTAATGATTAATTATATACATTTGAAAGAATGCAGGTCAACATGCAATGTATCCCATTGATTGGTATACAATGGGACAGACCTTTGTTTGATTGATTGATTGAAAACTGTATTAACAGATTGCAGAATGGGTACAGTACTGTCACGATGGGGTTAGGTAGAATGCAATAATACAGAAAGGGAAAGAATGGAGGAGGCAGAGGCGAGGAGTGAAGCTTGGAGAAGGGTGTTTACTGTAGAATCCAGTGCAATACAGGGAAAATACAGAAACTAAATAACAAACATCACAATACAAAACAACAAACACTAAGACTTACTAGAGGGAGAACGATGCGACACGACGTGGAGGAACAGGGGGTAACTGGAGGAATGTCGCCACACAGAAGGGAGGACAGACAGAACCCTATATACCCCAACTAATTAACAATTAAGAACACCTGGCCAACACAGAATCACAAACAACCCCTAGACAATAAGCAAAGAACAAATAAACACAACTAAACACAAAGGCAACTCCTAACAACCCAACACAGTGCATGACATCACACCAGGGAAGGGAAAGACAATGACAGCACACACCAGGACACCACATTGATTACACAATTAATTATTGTTAATACAGTGGTCAAGATATTTGTCATTGTAGCGTGCACCAATTGTTTGTGACCACTAGAGGGTGGTAGGGCGCCAATATCAGGCCGAGGGCCAATGTCAGATGTAGGGCATTGCCCAAAGTTAGGTGGAGGGTACTGCCCACTGTCAGGTGGAGAGCACTGCTCAAAGTTACCATCCTGACCCGTCCAACCATGACCGGGCCTAGGATCCTGACAGTACCTCCCCCTCAACGGGGGGCTTCCAGACCACCGAAGACAACGTCCATAGCCAGGCGAGGGAGGAAGCTGGAACCCCGGAGAGGATCCAGGGAGGAGACCCGAAGACCAGGGGCCGGGAGGCCGAGCGAAAACCCCAGGAGGGGCATAGCAGCCAGGGGGGTAGAAAACGGGCGCAGATGCCCGGAGAGGGGGGGTGGGGACGGAACAGAGGCCCGGGGAGGAGGACTGGACCTGGGAACAGAGGTCCGACGAGGGGGGGTGGGGATGGGCACCGAGACCCGGGGAGGGGGGCAGAACCTGAGAACCGAGGCCCGACGAGGGGGGGTGGGTACAGGTGTAGAAGCCCGGGAAGGGGAGCTGGACCCTGGAGCAGGATCCCGGGCGAGAGACCCTCCAGCCGCCGGACTCGGGGCCGGTTCAGGAGAGCCGGACCGGAGGTGCGGCGGCGACGACCCCTGGAGCAGGATCCCACGCAGACCACGGCGAAGACCACGGCGAAGACCCCGGCGAGGACCCCGGCGAGGACCAGGACGCTGATCACGGCGCAGAGCTGGACCAGACGGGGAGCCAGGATCCGTCGAAGAGCCGGGAGCCGGCACGGCAGCCGGACCAGGTGTAGGGGCCGGGCATGGCGTGGAGACCGGATCGGTCGCGGCGGCGAGGCGTGGTGTAGGATCCGGGGATGAGGAGCCAGGACCCAGAGCAGAGGCTGGACTGGGCGTGGAAGCTGGACCAGCTGTGGAGGCCTTACTAACCATACTAGCCTCGGGGGCTAGGCTAACTGTGGGCCCTGGACTCACTGTGGGAACTGTGCTAGCTGAGAATGCCTGGCTAGCTGCCGAGGCTAAGCTAACAGTCGGGGAGAGCCTAGCAGCTCCTGTCCTAATAGCCCTCCTAGGCCTGCTAGCTGCAGAGACCTGACTAGCTTGGGACATCTGGTCCGTCTCAGCTACCAGGCTCACCCTGAACCTGGAGCCTAGGGTGGCAGTGGGCGTCTGGTTAGCTACTGTAGCGGGGCTAACAGGCGGAGCTAGGTTAGCTGGGAGTGGCTGGTTAGCTATTGACACGAAGCTAACGGGCGGAGCTAGGTTAGCTGGGAGTGGCTGGTTAGCTATTGACACGAAGCTAACGGGCGGAGCTAGGTTAGCTGGGAGTGGCTGGTTAGCTATTGACACGAAGCTAACGGGCGGAGCTATGTTAGCTGGGAGTGCCTGGCTAGCTTGGGACATCTGGTCCGTCTCCGGTACTAGGCTCACCCTGAACCTGGAGCCTAGTCTGGCAGTGGAGACTGTGCTAGCTGGAGACATCTGGTCTGTCTCAGATACTAGGCTCACCCTGAACCTGGAGCCTAGTCTGGCAGTGGAGACTGTGCTAGCTGGAAACGGCCGGTTAGCTATTGACACGAAGCTAACGGGCGGAGCTAGGTTAGCTGGGAGTGACTGGTTAGCCCTTGACACAAGGCTAACCGGCGGAGCTATGTTAGCTGTGGACGTCTGGTTAGCTGTATGAGCGGAGCTAACGGGTAGAGCTGTACCAACTGGGGACGTCTGGCCATCTATAGTGGCGGAGCTAACAGGCGGAGCTGTGCTAACTGGAGACGACCGGTTAGCTATTGGCACGAAGCTAACGGTCGGAGCTATGTTGGCTGTAGACGACAGATCGGCGATGGACATCCGAGCAGCCTCAGCGGCTGTGGGAGGATCTAGGCTGACCGTAAGCCTGAGAACAGTCGGCAGGCTAGCTACCCTAGCCTCCGACTTGTGCTTCTCCATGAGGCCAGCAACATGTTCAGCCATCTCCCACATCGCTGGCTCCAGTGTCGGATTCTCCATGGCGACCTGGTCGATCTCCCGGAGCAGGAACCCCCACTTGGCCGGTGAGTAATGCTTCATGTCAGTCTCACCGGCCATCAGGCTCAGGACGACCCGAATGGTATCGCTTGCCCTTTCTGCTGTATTCATTATTGGTGGCGACATTCTGTCACGATGGGGTTAGGTAGAATGCAATAATACAGAAAGGGAAAGAATGGAGGAGGCAGAGGCGAGGAGTGAAGCTTGGAGAAGGGTGTTTACTGTAGAATCCAGTGCAATACAGGGAAAATACAGAAACTAAATAACAAACATCACAATACAAAACAACAAACACTAAGACTTACTAGAGGGAGAACGATGCGACACGACATGGAGGAACAGGGGGTAACTGGAGGAATGTCGCCACACAGAAGGGAGGACAGACAGAACCCTATATACCCCAACTAATTAACAATTAAGAACACCTGGCCAACACAGAATCACAAACAACCCCTAGACAATAAGCAAAGAACAAATAAACACAACTAAACACAAAGGCAACTCCTAACAACCCAACACAGTGCATGACATCACACCAGGGAAGGGAAAGACAATGACAGCACACACCAGGACACCACATTGATTACACAATTAATTATTGTTAATACAGTGGTCAAGATATTTGTCATTGTAGCGTGCACCAATTGTTTGTGACCACTAGAGGGTGGTAGGGCGCCAATATCAGGCCGAGGGCCAATGTCAGATGTAGGGCATTGCCCAAAGTTAGGTGGAGGGTACTGCCCACTGTCAGGTGGAGAGCACTGCTCAAAGTTACCATCCTGACCCGTCCAACCATGACCGGGCCTAGGATCCTGACACAGTACAGTACAGCTCAATTACATAAGGGGATGCAGACCAGAGAAAGAATTTCGTCTTGTTTACATCAGGGTCCCCCATTTTCAATTCATCATAACATATATGACACACATGACACAGATAGACAGTACTGCTACATCTATACATTTATGACATACCAGATTTGCAAATACAGTACTGTTTGTGATACAAAAAGAGTCCAGAAAAGAGAGTACATTTGACGTAGAAACTGTTGGAGGAGGTTGGGTAGGGATGGGTGGGGGATAGACTTACACTGTACAAGCAAAACTGTACATTGGAATATTGACAAAACCATACTTGGTCATTTACTGTACATTGGAGGGGGTTGATATAGCTATAAACCTGCATTCCTTCGAATATATCATTAATCAATTAAACTTATATTGAAATACACTATATAGCCTATACACTACACTGTAACAGTGAAATGACAGTGGATAAATAAATAAGAACTAAAGCTAATCGGTGGAAATATACTGCATTAATATTCCATAACAAGTCTTGTGTGCGCCTACGAATGAACAGTAGCCTATAGGCTTATGGAATAATAAACCATACTGCGTTCATTCATTACGCCCGCCGTAGGTTATATATATTATATGTCATTCATTCATTCATATACAGTACTGCGCGCGCGCGTGTGTGTGTCTGTGTGTGCACGCGCGCTGCGGCAGGTGTGTACCGCGAGCTGTATATGATGCCAATACATTAATCTAATCTAGTTTTGATGGGCGCAAGCGTGATTACGAAACCTAGCCGCATTTCTCGGAGACGCTCTCTGATTGGCACTGACTGACGCTAGGTTTCGTAATCACGCGGCTCGCAAAGCACTTCCGCCATTCCATTTCACACAGCTGCGTCACCAGTTGCCTTATAAGGAACTATGGAGGCGGTGTTTTGTATGCAAATGAGCTGAACGGGAACGCGCTTTGGAGTTTACGACAGAATGCCATTCTCCAAGCAGATATCAGATCATATAATTTCTGCGACCGTTTCAGCCACTTAAGACATATCTCCAGCACGTTCAGGACTCAGAGTGTACTTGTCATAGATTATGTCTCAGTGGTTCCAAGATAAGTCTTCCAGAATATATCTTTGGAAAATTTTCGGGAATGAGACCCAGTGATCTGCACTCTGAGGTCATATGTGTTTTTTTTATTTCTTTATATAGAAGTTATAGTCAAAGGTCATTTTAGGCCAATTGTGACAGACCTACAGTACACTCGAGAGGAGAAGCTTGCTTTGAAAGCCATGGTGGTGGGGGTAATATCAGCCTTTTACATCATGATCTTGTTGTGTCCTTAATTTGTCTTCTCTTTTTTCTATGGATTTTCTGTTGCCATAAGTATACATCCACGCATAACCTATAGCGCACCACTTTGAAAGGCACACACCAATTGAAGCACAAAGCATATGCTCAAATGTGTGAGGCAAAAGCAAGCATGACTGGAATGCATACAACTAAATAGCTGGTCATAGACTACAGGAGAGGGGAGAGAAACTGGACCCCATCACCATCGACGGGGCTGCAGTGGAGAGAGTCAGCAACTTTACGTTTCTCTGTGTCCACATCACCGACAAACTCACCTGGGACGTCCACACAAATCATGTGGTAAAGAAGGCCTCAGGAGGCTTAAGAAGTTTGGCATGACACCCAAGATCCTGACGCCGTTCTACAGAGGGACAACAGAGAGCGTCCTGACGGGGTGCATGACCGCCTGGAGGGGGAACTGCACCGACCTCAACCTCAGAGCGCTGAGCAGAGTCATGAGGACAGCCCAAAAGATCTATGGATGTGAGCTTCGCTCCCTCCAGCAAATATGAGAGCCGGTGCATTAAAAAAGCCTGGAAAATGATCAAGGACCTTAATCACCCCAACCATGGACTGTTCCAGCTAATGCGGTCTGGAAAGTGCTACCGCAGCCACACAGCCAGAACCAACAGTTTTTCCCCCCAAGCCATCTGACTCGTCAACAGAGCCCATTGACGCCCCCTAATCCCCCCCTATATAACAATTTTATTTTATATCGTATAATATATACATCCTGATCTGCACTGAACACTTTTTAGAACTGTGTATAGGAATCTTTATTTTTGTCATCTCATTTTAAATGTATTGTATTGCAAGAGGCTGCGGTCTCGACTCCCGGAGTCAGCATTGCCTTGCGGCTTGGGTCGGTCGTCGTACTAACTCGTTTGACTGAGTTAGGGGGAGGGAAGTCGTGGGTGGTAATCAGGCGTTGTGGACAGCGACGCCTACAGGTCAGGTCTGGGCGCCTGCTCAGCGAAAGGCAGGAAATGGTGAAGGCATGTGTGACCTCCCACGCGTTACACTTCACCAATGAGATTCCTCGCTGCCAGGTGAGAAGAGAGCCGCTGGCTGTCTCCACATGTGTCGGAGGAAGCATGTGGTGGACTTCAGGGTTCCCTTGTACCGACCAGTAGGGGGAAGATGCGCACAACAACCAGGTAGGGGAGGGGGGGAATTGGCATAACGACTAAATTGGGATGGGCAGAAAAATAGAAAAATCAGGCGGAGAAAAATAAGGATTAAAAAAAATAAAAAGTGTATTGTATTGCTCTGCACACCCTTTAGAACTGTATATAGCCTAGTAATCTTTATTTTAGTCATCTTATTTTATTCTATGCTAAATTTATTGTATTTTTATTATTGGAAGCTGGTATGGTCGAGGGACCACAATAAATAGAATTTCACTCTTCTTGCTGTGAAGTACTGAAATAGGTGACAGTAAAGGAATCTGAATCTGAATCTGAAAACGCACATGTCCTTCTCCACGGACAGCTGCTGGATTTTATGCTTTACATGTGAAGAGCAGGCCAGATAGAGGGTAATCAGAGGTAACAGCACCTGACGAGCAAGCCAGCTAGAAGGTATGGAGAGAGGTAACAGCTCCTGAAGCTGCGATCACATTGATTGCTTGAATGTGTTGCTTTGCTTGAGTCCGTTCATTTCGAATGAGAGAATCGGTTACCAATGCGTCGTTGCATTGCCGATGTGTTGCGTTGCATTTCAGGTGTCGCATACGTTGGATTTATCCTACTTTTGAGTTGAAACGGATGTGTCAAACGGATGAACTAAACTGTCATTGTTTGCTATCTTTTCCTGTGTTGTCATGATGATCAATGTTGCCAAGAAAAAATACATTGAGTTCTACCAAGCAGCAACGTTTTTAGCTGGAGCAGAATCGATTGATTGATACGAGTGTAATGGTTTATGTTGAGTTTTCATCACAGGGATAATAACCCAAATCTAAATGACAATTTCCGTCAGGAACGACAACACATTAGGTCAATAACCAACTCTTGACCCGTTTCTGTTGGAAATATGGGATCCTTGCATTAGACTCTGCGTGTACTTTGCATTGCAACAATAAAAACGCTATAAGCAATCATTGGGCCTCATTCATGAAGCGATATAAGAACAGATTTTGTTCTTAACTAGCATTTCCTCTTATTTTGTTCTTACCTGGGATTCAGCTATGTTTTCTTATTGTTGCTTTTCGCTCAGGCAAGCCCAAATTCTAAGAGTGGTCGAGAGCACTCTTACCCAGATGAGAAACATTTAAAAAAGCCTACCATTCCTAATACTAATAATACATCAGATTTATATAGCGCTTTTCCTAATGCTCAATGACACTTTACAAAACAAACAATACAATGTGAGAGAGGAAGGAGTTCATGGGTTGAAAGCAAACCATTGGTCAATTGCCCCCAAATATTATTGCGTGCAGTCTTCTTCTGAAATAGATTATATATTGCTGTTAGAACAGTTAGATGCTGGCTGCCCAGGCGTACGCAAATAACGCATATTTACAACATCTCCTCTCCCTCCTCTCTTCTCTTCTCTGCTCCTACAAGTTCTGAGCGAATTCTGGGTTTTAGCCACAGGGAACTTTCAGAGAGAGATGACAGGTGACAGATCCAGTATTTCCCAACCTACTGCGCGATTGGTTCTTGACAAGATTTATTTTGCACTATACAGTATGCGGTATACGCAGTACTCGAGTTGAGGGGGGATGGGGGGGATGGCATCCCCCCTGAAATAAAAACGGTCAATATCATCCCCCTTCTAAAACGGCCATCCCCCCTTCCCATCCCTTCCATCAAAGTACGCCCGCCCGCCAGCACGTCAAACCTGAATGAATTATTCATAAAAGTTCAAGTTGCAATTTCTTTCTTCACCTCAGGGTGGCAGCACCTTCTCTAGCAATAGCTGTCTCCACGTGACCCCCATACTATGTCCGGAATGCTGGCAAGGAATGCTGCGCGCCAACCGTACAACTGCGCACGTAATACTGGATTACAACTCATTTCATCAGCGAGGCCATGTATCCTGCAATAATAGCCATGGCGAATGCACCTAAAAAAAGAAAAGTTGATGAAGAGGGCCACCGCTTCCAGGAGCGATAGAAATTAGAATGTTTTTTCACTAAATACAGAAGCATGTGTGTGTGCCTAATTTGCGAACAGAGCGTTGCCGTTCAAAGGAAAACTGCACCAAAGCAAGCTATGAAGTGGCGATGTTAATGGCAAAACAGTGCAAACCTTTTACAGAAGGCGAGTTTATTGAAGACTGATGAAGGCAGTGGATAGCATTTGCCCCGAAAGGAAGCAAGAGTTTGCTAATATGTGTCGTGCTCGAAACACCGTGGCCAGGAGCGTTGAAGAATTATCAGCGGACATTAAAGGAGTTAGCCCATGTTCCAGGAGCCAGATTCTGACTTTTGCCGACATTTGGATAAAAGGTAAATACCCAGAAATGCGAACATTTGCAAAGATAATGCTGAGCTTGTTCAGCTCTACATATAATCTGTGAGCAGACATTCTCTGTTATGAACTTGAACAAGAGTCATGTGAGGTCCAGAGTCAAGACTGACTCCCACCTGCTCGATATTTTACGCATCTCAACCACTGCTCTCAAACCAGACCGTGCATGTGTGTACTGCAGTCCAGATCTCAGTTTCACCACTCTCATTCGTTTCAGCAGTGATGCGTTGCTCATGGGACGGGGTGCACCAAAGTTGTGTGAGCAGAAGCACGTGCAGGGATGTGCACGCGCGTGCACACAGGAATGCGCTGCACTCGACTGATGCGCCAACTCGCAGTACCCACCTGGCTACTTTGCATATCAATAGCGCTGGTCGTCAGGTGTTACATTCCATTCGTAGAGGCAATTAGGCACTCTCTTTAGTCTGTCCTTATGCAAGGGAACATTTATGCGCATGCGCGGGAGCGCACGCATGCGCGGGAGCGCACGCACGCGACCGGGAGCGTGCATGCACGTGGTGTCATTAGCGTGCGTGCAACCAGTGTTGATATGAGGAACGCAACACTGAGTTTCAGTAAGTTGCTTGTATCTTGTCTTGCTCATTTGAAAAGGAAAAAAGTATATTGTCATTGCACTGTAAATCTTGTAATCCAGTGGCTGTGGCTTTGTTGTGTTTAAACAGTATGTGACATTTTTACATTTAAGTTTGACATATTTAGGACATTTGCTGAAATACAGTTGTTCTTAATTTTCTCACTTGCTACGTGAGAGTTATTAGGTTCTCAATTGTGGCTGTGTCTGACAAAAGTTAACAATAAATAATGTTATTAGGAATAAATGTGCCTCCTGCGTGAACTGTGCATAGCTGAATAGACTGTATTTTAACTTCGGTCATATGGTGGTACTTGGTGTGCTGGTGTACTTGGTGTAAAAAGTTTGAGAACCACTGCTCTAGACATAAGCAATGAATGAGTTTAAAGCTAAGCTACGTTTTCTCTCTTGTTAGAAGAGGGATCACTTCATCAGTTAGATTTGATTTGATCTTTATTTATCTCGAACATTTTCAACCATAAACACACACATTTGTAATAACAAAAAAAACGAAAACGAAATAAAATACAAGTTTCAAGTTTCTTTAATAGTTGTCATACAGAAGTACAGAATACTTCATACAAAATGCTTCTTACTGTTGCGCTCCAGAGACTGTGCTAGACAAGATAGTATCAAATAACATAGTATAGCATGTAATTTAGAAGAAGAAAATGAGGTCACAGTGTTCGGTATAGACATATGTACAATGTTCTGAGTTACCATATAATATACAATACTATGCAGTGTAC
>NC_140173.1:58819664-58829664 GCF_963971535.1 Notolepis coatsorum | reverse complement strand
TTTTTTTTTTAATGAAGTTTTATCTCTTTATCCTCATTCATTAATGTGACGTCAACGGCTCATTCAATTTCTCAAATCCGTCAAACAGCGCATCTCATTAATCCCAGTTACAATTAAAATAACCACATAATGTGTACATCGCACCGAGCGAGCGCGCCACGGTATATATAACGTGCATTATTTAGGACAAAGTGAATTTAGTATCAGCATTTTGGGTCTATTTTACATTTCAAAAGCCCCCTCTGGAAGAATGGAGCACAAAAACGTAATTCAGAATGGTATAATGCAGATCGTAGACTGTGGGAATAATTTCAGGAAACGGGCTGTCACTTCTTTGCGGGGGCGTGGCGATGGTTCATCCGGCTAACTTGAACTTAAACCCTGCTTTCGACCAGGCTCAAACTTTTGGATCTGTTGTCATGGTGATTTGGACAATCCAGGTACGGGGAACCGGAAAGTCCGGCTTAAGTCAGACGCGCTTCACCGAAAGTTATCCGGCTAACTCAGTTATCCAGGTACGGGGAACCGGAAAGTCCGGCTTAAGTCAGACTTCACCGAAAGTTATCCGGCTAACTCAGTTATCCAGGTACGGGGAACGGGGCCCTGGTCTGCATCCCCTTAAACAATTGTATGTATTGAGCTGTACTGTAGGCCTACTGTACCCTAATTTTTGCAAATGACATGTCGTCAGCTTGTGACTGCAACTTGTTCCTGTTTGCGGACGACTCAGCCCTGCTGGTCTCTGACAAGAACAAGTTACAGGTTGAAAAAACCCTCAGCTCAGAACTAGGCAAAATCTGCATATGGCTCGCCGACAACAAACTATCATTACACATGGGCAAAACAGAGTCCATTCTCTTCGGTTCAAATAACAAACTCAGCAAGACAAGTCAAGTCAAGTCAAGAGTTTTAATTGTCACGGCATACAGGTATACAATGAAATGCGGCTGGTCTTGCCGACGGCTTCTCAGTTACAGTGGGTGACAATATTGTCACAAGGAAAGATGAAATACCTACCTGGGTTCCATCCTAGAGGCTAATCTTTCCTGTGACAAAATGGCATCCAATGTAATAAAAAAAGTCAATCAACAAACTCGATTCTTGTACCGGATCTCCTCCCTGGTAAACAAGAATACCCTGAAGACTCTGGCAGGAGCACTCATTCATGGGTACTACGACTATGCTTGCACCTCATGGTACCAAAGCACCTCAAAGGCACTAAAAACCAAATTACAAACATCTCAAAACAAACTAGTCAGACTACTGCTTGACCTGACTCCTAGAACCCACCTCACCCCTGCACACTTTGCCAACCTAGGATGGCTTAGAGTAGATGACAGAGTACAGCAACTTGCAATGGGCCTGGTCTACAAGATACACTACACGACCAAGGTACCCATGTACATGTCAAAATACTTCCCAAAGGTCAGTGAATACCACGATCACAACACCAGAGGGAGCTCCACAAATCATGTAAAACCCAGATTCGGCTCAAACAAGGGACTAAACACGTTTCGCAATTATGCCACATCAATGTGGAACGCCCTACCCAAAGCTGTAAAGGAATGTGAATCACTACCCACCTTCAAAAACACTCTCAAAGAACACCTACGGGAGACTGCAATTCAAAAACTGGCCCCTACAAATGTCCTAACCCAGTTGTACAATAAAGACCAAGCATGGCTTTGTCAGTATTACAATGTACCCACCCCCCCCCCCCCCCCCCCACCTCCAATGTACAGCCCCACCCAACCCCACCCCACCTACCCAACCTCCTCCAATGTACAGTTTCTATGTCAAATGTAGGTCAGTATTCCAATGTACAGTGCCCCCCCCCCCTCCAATGTACCAGCCCCACCCCACCTACCCAACCTCCCCCAATGCACAGTTTCTATGTCAAATGTATATACACTCTTTTTCTGGATTTTTTTAGTATCACAAACAGTACTGTATTTGAAAATCTGGTATGTCATAAATGTATAGATGTAGCAGTACTGTCTATCTGTATGTCGTGTGTGTCATATGATGAATTGAAAATGGGGGACCCTGATGGAAACAAGACGAAAGTCTTTCTCAGGTCTGCATCCTCTTAACAATTGTATGTATTGAGCTGTACTGTACTGTATACCCATTCTGCAATCTGTTAATAAACTTTTCAATCAATCAATCAAAACCCATTCTGCAATCTGTTAATAACGTTTTCAATCAATCAATCAATCAATCAATCAATCAATCAATCAATCAATCAATCAATCAATCAATCAATCAATCAATCAAACAGGCAGGCAGGCGTTCTCTACCTGGCGAACGCCGATACGACTATAGTATCCCCGCCACTGCGCGGCAGAAAGCCCGAGGAGGATACACCGAGTTTAGTAAGTAGTTTGTAGAGTCAATAATAACAGCCCGCGGAGCGTTGCAGATTTCCATCCAGTCAATAATATCACGCAATGTCAAGTCAAGTCAAATGTATTTGTATTATATTAGTATAGCCCGAAATGATCACGAGTTGCCTCCACGGGCTTCACATATCAACAAGTAACGTCACAATATAGATCCACAATATAAAACCACCATAAAATCCAACATTTTACAACACCCGCAGACTTTCCCCAATGAAGATGCTCATATCCAAAAGTAGCAGATAGATAAATAGGTCATACAGGTATGCAGGTTTGTAGGCAGGTGGGTGGGTTGTTATATATTATTATTATGTATGCAGTATAATGTATACTGTGTGTATGTATGTTTGTATTACCACGTATCTTTTGAATGTATTCTGGTATTTTATATATTTGTTTGTATTTTTGCATGTTTGATTTTTATAAAACAGGGGAAGTTCTCGATAAGCCTCTATAGGCTGCTAACTTCTCCTTCACAATGGTTATAACTTATTATGCGTATATTGTTTTTACTTGTGTATTAACTGTGTTAATAAATAAATACAAATACAAAAAAAAAGATAATAAGGAACGACTCCCTGTACCCTAACAATAGGGAGGGGATCAGAAACCTCGAAGTGTCCACTCACCTTGGCACTAAGACTGCTCTCCCATCAGCTCCAACCATCCACACGCTCCTCTCTCTGCGCGCCTGGAGACCCGTCCAACTTGAGGGAGTCCTCCGATCCGCTCTCCCGCTTATTATGCGATTCAAAGCTCTAGATATATTTATATTTATTGTGTCTCACTCACACTTTCGGCATCAGGCAATGTTCTCGCTGTTGCTTCTTCTGCTCCGCCGCGTTGAGCCAAGTGATGCGCGGCCGCGATGTGCGTCCTCCGGTGTGTGCGTGTGCGTCCTCCCGGTGCTACGTGTGCGTCCTCCGGTGCTGCGTGTGCGTCCTCCCGGTGTGCGTGTGCGTCCTCCGGTGATGAGTGCGCGTCCTCCGGAGTGTGCGTGTGCGTCCTCCGGTGCTGCTGGGTGTGCGTCCTCCGGTGATGAGTGCGCGTCCTCCGGAGTGTGCGTGTGCGTCCTCCCGGTGTGCGTGTGCGTCCTCCGGTGATGAGTGCGCGTCCTCCGGAGTGTGCGTGTGCGTCCTCCGGTGCTGCGTGTGCGTCCTCCGGTGATGAGTGCGCGTCCTCCGGATTGTGCGTGCGCGTCCTCCCGGTGCTGCGCGTGCGTCCTCCGGTCCTCCGGTGCTGCGCCTCTCTTCGATCCGGTATGAAAGCGGAGGCAGAAGAACCTTCTGTTGATCATCCGACAGAGAGAACCAGGAGGGGAGAGAGGGAGCTGTCCCACGACGAGAGGGAGAGAGAGAGAGAGAGAGAGAGAGAGAGAGAGAGAGAGAGAGAGAGAGAGAGAGAGAGAGAGAGAGAGAGAGAGAGAGAGAGAGAGAGAGAGAGAGAGCGAGAGAGAGAGAGAGAGAGAGAGAGAGAGAGAGAGAGAGAGAGAGAGAGAGAGAGGAGAGAGAGAGAGAGAGAGAGAGAGGGGAGAGAGAGGGGGGAGAGAGAGAGTGAGAGTGTGAGAGAGAGAGAGAGAGAGAGAGAGAGAGAGAGAGAGAGAGAGAGAGAGAGAGAGAGAGAGAGAGAGAGAGAGAGAGAGAGAGAGAGGGAGAAAGA
Organism: Notolepis coatsorum; assembly: GCF_963971535.1. NCBI lineage: Eukaryota > Metazoa > Chordata > Actinopteri > Aulopiformes > Paralepididae > Notolepis > Notolepis coatsorum. The sequence goes on along the minus strand of NC_140173.1, from coordinate 58,825,603 downwards.
GAGTGTGTGAGAGAGGGAGAAAGAGAGAGAGAGTGAGAGAGAGAGAGAGAGAGAGAGAGAGAGAGAGAGAGAGAGAGAGAGAGAGAGAGAGGGGGGGTAAAGAAAGAGTACGCCTCAGACTTTCTTGCAATCCCCTGCTCCTGTGACTCGTTTGATGTGATTGATTGATTGAAAACGTTATTACCAGATTGCAGAATGGGTACAGTACAGTACAGCTCAATACATACAATTGTTAAGGGGATGCAGACCAGAGAAAGACTTTCGTCTTGTTTACATCAGGGTCCCCCATTTTCAAGTCATCATAACATATATGACACACACGACATACAGATATAGATAGTACTACTACGTGTGACCAGTCGTAACCAGAATGACATAACGCGCTGTCGGCTTCAGTAGCAAAGTATTGGCTCGATTAGAAATAGATTTTCAGCAGAGGTTTTTTCAGTGATGCTCACTCAGGTATCGTTTTACTGTACATAAAGTGGTCTTCTGAAGGAGGAGAGAGAGAGAGAGAGAGAGAGAGAGAGAGAGAGAGAGAGAGAGAGAGAGAGAGAGAGAGAGAGAGAGAGAGAGAGAGAGAGAGAGAATTCTAACCTTGAATCAATAATTTATTGAGTAACATCCTCATCAACACTATTTGTTTTTCACAGGCTATTTACAGAAGTTCCCATACTTCCTTCCTTCCCTGATGTCATATCATATTATGTAATGTCTGCGTAGTGGATTTATGTTCATAACCTGCTCAGAGCTGGACAAGCTGCATGAAGGATGCTGGAGTGTAGAGGAGGAATGAGATTTCATTCAATTGAATTTCAAACCTTTATTTCAACTTGTATAAGACACTGAGGTGACCCTACGTTTTACAGCGAAGACGAGCTTACAAAACAAGACACCTTTTATCAGCAATTTCATACATATAGGCATAATAAATGAGAATAAATGATAAAAAAAAATTATCAGCTAAGACAGTTGCAAGTTGACACACCGTGGTCGGAGATCATACTTTTAAATGCAGCACGAGAAGGAAGAACCTTCAGCTTCACAGTCAGTTGGAGGTAGAGGGGTGTAATGATGCGACCTCACGACGATTCATTTCTATTACGATTATTCAGGCATCATGAAATCTCTTCATTTGACCACGATTAGATTCGATTAGATACATTTTCGATACATTTTCTATCAGTTAATTCCCCCAAAAAATTTGAATACACAAATGTGGCTGCGGGAACTGATTCACGCAGCATGAATCGACTATAGGTCAATAAAAACAATACACACAAAAAAAATATTTTTTTTTTTCCCGATTAATTTCGATTATAATCGATTCTAACATCAAATCGATGCAGTTGAATCCTCACATTAGAATCGATGCATCGTTACACCCCCTAGTCGAAGGACGTTCCAGGTGTTGGAAGCATCAAAGGAAAAGGCAGTGTTTCCTAGGTCAGAGCAAACTGGAGGAACCCTAAGAACAGTGTTGTGTGATGTAAGGGGGGAAGTTTACCAATAAGGGCTTTACAAATAAACTAATACCAACGATAGTTACGCCTCTCAACTAGCGAAGGCCGCCCAACCTTTTCATAAAGGACACAGTGGAGGATATCATATCTGTCACCAGTAATAAATCTGAGGGCAGAATGATAGACCAGAGGTTTAAGAGTTGAAGCCGCAGCATGCCTATATAGATCACATCATCATAGTCCAAAATGTACAACAATCCTCTTTCTACTAATCACACAGGAAAGCTGGATCTATTTCTGGAGGTATACAGTACAGGAGGGGTACAGTACAGGAGGTACACAGTACAGGAGGTACACAGTACAGGAGGGGTACAGTACAGGAGGTACACAGTACAGGAGGGGTACAGTACATGAGGGGTACAGTACAGGAGGGGTACAGTACAGGAGGTACACAGTACAGGAGGGGTACAGTACAGGAGGTACACAGTACATGAGGGGTACAGAACAGGAGGGGTACAGTACAGGAGGGGTACAGTACATGAGGGGTACAGTACATGAGGGGTACAGTACAGGAGGTACACAGTACAGGAGGGGTACAGTACAGGAGGTACACAGTACATGAGGGGTACAGAACAGGAGGGGTACAGTACAGGAGGGGGTACAGTACAGGAGGTACACAGTATAGGAGGGGTACAGTACAGGAGGTACACAGTACAGGGGGGGGTACAGTACAGGAGGGGGTACAGTACACGAGGGGTACAGTACAGGAGGGGTATACAGTACAGGAGGGGTACAGTACAGGAGGGGTACAGTACATGAGGGGTACAGTACAGGAGGGGTACAGTACAGGAGGGGGTACAGTACAGGAGGGGTAGAGTACAGGAGGGGCATAGTACAGGGTTTGTGTAGCTCAGTAGGCAGGGCATGGTGGGTATGGGGCAGGGGTTTGATTCCTGCCATCATCATGACTCAAATGTTTGCACTCGGGATACTGTAGTGAATGGTGTCCCATGGGCCATAAACCATAGGTGAATATCATGCATATCACATCAACAAAGTGTGTTTTTTTGGTAGAAGTGCACTGTTCCTTTACTTAAAGCTGCAGTAGGCAACCTATAGGGAGAGTGAGTTCGCCCTGCCCGGCTGAAATAGAACAAGCTCTGCGTGCGTCACGTTTCAAGCCCACGCACACGCAACAAAGGTCTTCCACGTGCAGACCCCTAGAGGCACCAGCCGCTTTAAGCCGAATAAAGCTTCTCATCGGCATGCGGTTTCGCACACCGTGGGGCGAATTCACAGAGAATGGATTGCCCGGCGATAATAGCACCCTTAATAACTGCACGGTATCTGCTCCGTCTTTGTAACCGATTCACTGAAGATAGGTGTGCAATTTGCTCCTGATTTGCTCCAGCGCCGGTTGGTTCGCGGAGCAGTTTGCACCTGGCAGCGTCTATTTGAAAGGCAACCGGTTCATGCTTCCGCGTTCGCGTTTTGCGCTCTGATTGGCCACTGCTGTTTTCTGGTCGCAAGTTCTTTCGCCGGTTAAGCTTAGGCACTCTTTCGAAGTTGGTTAAGGTTAGAGTTTGTCTTAGAGCAGGGCGAATAGAACACCTGTCCTGATTCCAAACTCTAACCTTAAGCAACTTCGAAAGAGTCGCCTAAGCTTAACCAGTGATAAACTAGGCGTTAGGTAGTAGTTTGCTGCTGGTCGAGGCGGAAATGGGCGCATCACGCGATTGGGCGCACATGTCACATGACCAGAAACGTCAGTGGCCAATCAGATTAGCAAAACGCATGAACCGGTTGCCTTTCGAATAGACGCCACCTGGCAGCACTGTTGGCACATATCAGGAAGGGGGGGGAAATGAACCCGAAATGAGGGGAGACGAGAAGCTCTTTTTGCCAGGCGACCGATAGAATGTTATCGCTTCCATTGTTACGAATGGGAGAACCCACACAGCAGGAGACTTTCGAGCGACAATCGCGCAGCAAGTTCACAATGAGGAAATAACATGACTTCTACTGGTGTATCATTTGTAATATAAATTCATTCATCATATTCATTGATCAATAACCTACGTATTATTACCATGCTATTTATGTTACGTAGTTATTAATTAACTAAGTTAGTCATTTATATGCTATAATCTCAAGACATGTTGGACCTTATGGTGCTCTTGTTTTTGTTCTTGACTTACTGTATTGTGATGTTTCTTCTTGACTTGTTTAAAGAAGACGTGTCCGGCCCATGGGGACATTAACGTGTGTTGTCGGGCCTTACAAATACATTTGATTTGATTTGATTTGATTTATGTTTTGGCCATTCGAGACCGTTTTCAAATGTCCACTCTAACTAATTTTGGTTTGCTCATGAACATTTTTTGAATGTTAAATGTGATTAAAATAGACGACTGTTAACTCAATCCCCCGCCAACGTTGATATACGTGTTTGGCCGACAACCGTTTGAACGCCAACCACGTATATATACGTTATTTGATCGTTTTTTCCTTTTTTTTCTCGATATTTTTATTCATTATTCATCCGGGGACCTCGGTGTTACCATAGGGAATGAGTCTGAGATTTCCAAAGTGCAATACCGGTCGCATCCAGCTAGACGGCGGTATCGAGCACCCCTTTGTAACCTTGTATCTTGGCCTGTGTAATGGCCAAATGTATCCGGCCTCACTTTTCCTTTGTCGGGCGAATGGAGCAGTTCTCCCGGTTCCATTGAAGCGCATCAAATATCCCCGATCCATATGTTGTAGTTGGGTTATGCCGTGGTCCAAATGGACATCGGATGTACCAGATGGCGATCAAAACGATTGGAATATTATTTTTGGAATAGTCCCCGATCACAGGTAAGGACTATCTAATATAAAATTGTAGCTTGATCGTGCAATGCTTTCATACCGATCGGGCTGATAAGCATTTTTAGTGTTCAATACGAATGCCGTTACTGCCAATCAAATAATCAGAAACGACCCCCCCCCCCCCCTTTCATGCATTCATGATGGAACATAATACCTATGATATAGATTTAATTTGGGAATAATAGTGTGTACAGGCACGAAACGGCAACGTTTATAGTAGAATTGACGTATAAGGCTATTAGCCCTTCGGGAATTACCCCAGACCAGGCTATAACCATACTTATATTCGCCACGGTATAACACGGGAACGTATGGATGGAAACATTTATTCTTTTTCACATATTGAACGATAGATAGGTGATGTCAAATGGGCCATAGTATTGTATCCATAGCTATAATATAGAATATAGTTATAGCTCTACAAACAAGGTGACGCACTCCTATCTTTTAAAGCGTGGCAGTGCTAGAACGGGGCCCAACTAATTCCCGGCGGCCAATGAGTTAATGTATTGTGATGTGCACGGGGGCCGACTGGCTGCAGCCGGGCCGTGTGAATATTCTCCCTAACAGGGTTGCACTTCCGCGTTCGGTTTGTGCGATCTGATTGGCCACTGACGTTTCTGGTCATGTGACATGTGCGCCAATCGCGTGACGCCTGTTTCTGTGCCTATTTCCGCCTCGAACAGCCTGCAAACTACCTAACGCCTAGTTTATCACTGGTTAAGCTTAGGCGACTCTTTCGAAGTTGGTTAAGGTTAGAGTTTGGAATCAGGGCTGGTGTTCTATCGCCCTGCTCTAAGACAAACTCTAACCTTAACTAACTTCGAAAGCCTAAGCTTAACCGGTGATAGAAACAGGCGTCAATGATTGTCGCAGCGACTCAAGATGTGAGACAGGATTTCAGTTATTTTGTCGTCGTCGGAAATTGATAATAATCACAAGAAACATTCAGACAGTGTTGGATCGAACTAAATGGATTTATATTATGGACACATTTGTGGAAAGTTCAAGCCCGGACCACAAAGCTTCTCAAAGGGTTAGCGCGACACGCGACGGCTCTTCCAACTCGTAGTGATGTTCTACCGCAGAAAAAAAAGTGAGTCTCAGCCTCAATATATAGTGTTCTGTAGTTACTGAAACTGATTGAATATGGCACCGCCCCCACCTAGAAGGATTTTCACCAGCCGCCACTGGATCTAACCCATTATTATTTATTTATCCCAAATGAACATTCGGACGGCCCGGCTGCGTGAATATTTTCCCTAACAGGGTTGCACTTCCGCGTCTCGGTTTGCGCGATCTGATTGGCCACTGACGTTTCTGGTCTTGTGACATGTGCTTGAGAGGTTATTTACCGGTAGAACATCACTACGAGTTGGAAGAGCCGTCGCATGTCGCGCTAACCCTCTGAGAAGCTTTGTGGTCCGGGCTTGAACTTTCCACAAATGTGTCCATAATATAAATCCATTTAGTTCGATCCAACACTGTCTGAATGTTTCTTGTGATTATTATCAATTTCCGACAACGACAATTCGGAAATGTATATCTTTTTTTATTTCGATTAATTTCGATTATAATCGATTCTAACATATTCAAATCGATGCA
>NC_140173.1:58799583-58819464 GCF_963971535.1 Notolepis coatsorum | reverse complement strand
TGTGTGTGTGTGTGCGTGTGTGTGTGTGTGTGTGTGTGTGTGTGTGTGTGTGTGTGTGTGTGTGTGTGTGTGTGTGTGTGTGTGTGTGTGTGGCAGCAGTAGACAGTGATAGAGGGGATACTCCGGCTGCATGGGAACCATGGAGATGACACGCTGGCAGTTACACAAGAACATGGCTTAAAAACTCACACACACACACAAAAATAAACACACACAGACACACAGAGTGACGGTTAAGGGGTTCACCTCCCCACGACCCAGGCAGTGAGGCACGGTGAACTTTGACCCCTGTCATTATCTGTCCAGATACCGAGGTTTGGGCTGGGGTGATAACCTCTGAACCCTGACTTCTAACCCTATAGGCCAGGGCTGGGAGACCGGACTAGGACACAGAGGGAGAGAGAGAGAGAGAGAGAGAGAGAGAGAGAGAGAGAGAGAGAGAGAGAGAGAGAGAGAGAGAGAGAGAGAGAGAGAGAGAGAGAGAGAGAGAGAGAGAGAGAGAGAGAGGGGGGGGGGGGTATTTGAGCGTATGTATGTGTGCATGAGAGAGACAGATAGAGATAGAAAGAGAGACAGAAAGGAAAATATTGACAGAGAGGTTGAGACAGAGATAGAAAGAGAATATTTTGTCATATTTAAATCACCTGTCTGTAAGGTAGGGATGGGAAAAACTCACTAAATTACTATTCGATAGTCATTGGGAACTATTATATAGTCACTGGGAACTATTCGATAGTCATTGGGAACTATTATATAGTCACTGGGAACTATTATATAGTCACTGGGAACTATTCGATAGTCACTGGGAACTATTTGAGCACTAATTGATACCATGTAACGTCTCCAGTCTCTCTTTCATCTTTATTGTCTGTTCGCCCAGCTGTTAACAGACAGTTAATAGGGCCCCCTCTCAATACACTACACAGGGTAGTTGCTGGTAAAAACAAGGGAAAGTATATTTATTTAAAAATATCTAATAATAATAATATATGTCTTTTGCCCAAATCTTTGGTTTAGGGATCAAGATATGATAAGATAAGATAAGATAAGATAAGATACGATACGATAACATAAGATACGATAAGATAAGATACGATACGATAAGATAAGATAAGATACGATACGATAAGATACGATAAGATAAGATAAGATAAGAAAAGATACGATACGATACGATAGGATAAGATAAGATAAGATACGATAAGATAGGATAAGATAGGATAAGATAAGATAAGATAAGATACGATAAGATAGGATAAGATAGGATAGGATAAGATAAGATAAGATAAGATAAGAAAAGATAGGATACGATACGATAAGATACAATAAGATATAATAAGATAAGGTAAGTTAAGATAAGATAAGATACGATAAGATAGGATACGATAAGATAAGATAAGATAAGATAAGATACGATAAGATAGGATACGATAAGATAAGATAAGATAACATACGATACGATAATATAAGATACGATAAGATAGGATAAGATAGGATAAGATAGGATAAGATAAGATAAGATACAATAATATAGGATAAGATAGGATAGGATAAGATAAGATAAGATAAGAAAAGATAGGATACGATACGATAAGATACGATAAGATACAATAAGATAAGGTAAGTTAAGTTAAGATAAGATAAGATACGATAAGATAGGATACGATAAGATAAGATAAGATAAGATACGATAAGATAGGATACGATAAGATACGATAAGATACAATAAGATAAGGTAAGTTAAGATAAGATAAGATTAGATAAGATATGATAAGATAGGATACGATAAGATAAGATAAGATATGATAAGATACGATAAGATAAGATAAGATAAGATACGATAAGATACGATAAGATAGGATAAGATAGGATAAGATAAGATAAGATACGATAAGATAAGATAAGATAAGATACGATAAGATACGATAAGATAGGATAAGATAAGATAAGATACGATAAGATAGGATAAGATAGGATAGGATAAGATAAGATAAGATAAGAAAGGATAGGATAGGATACGATAAGATACGATAAGATTAGGGATGTCCGATATTATCGGCCGACCGATATTATCGGCCGATATCGGCAGTAAAATGTGATATCGGAAAATATCGGTATCGGTTTAAAAACTAAAAAAAACAATAACAATATTTGTTATATATATATCCAGTGAAATTATTAGTTACCTGAAATTATTCCGTTTTTTGGACGGGGAAACCCTGCATATATCGGTATCGGTTGATATCGGTTGATATCGGTATCGGAAATTAAGAGTTGGACAATATCGGAATATCGGTATCGGTAAAAAAGCCAATATCGAGCATCCCTAGATAAGATACAATAAGATAAGGTAAGTTAAGTTAAGATAAGATAAGATACGATAAGATAGGATACGATAAGATAAGATAAGATAAGATACGATAAGATAGGATACGATACGATAAGATACGATAAGATACAATAAGATAAGGTAAGTTAAGTTAAGATAAGATAAGATACGATACGATACGATAAGATACAATAAGATAAGTTAAGTTAAGATAAGATAGGATATTCCCTTATTGAATTCCTTGAGGACATGTGGGGGTCATGGGGGCAGCAAGGGGGAGGGGAGGTACAGGTATGGGCAGGGTAATAGAAGACAGACATAAATATAGGCAATACAATTGTATTTGAAATGATACAAAAAAATATTTGAAACATGGAGTGATTCCTGAATCAAAGAAAATTATTGTATGATATAATTAGACCCTGCAGGATTTCACACACCTCTTTCCCCCGTGAAGTCAGCTTTCTGAGAAGTTGTGAGGGAACACCTCTTTTCCCCGTGAAGTCAGCTTTCTGTGAGGGAACGCTGAGCAGCGTCGGTGTATATTTGTGTGGTGTTTTGTTACAGTAAAGGTGCGAGGATTGATGAGAGTTTGGAGTTAAAGGTCACAATGCTCTGGTTGTTCAACCAGAAGTGTTTTCACCGCACAATTTACGTCGTGGTAATAAAAAAAAGAAGAAAACCCACGACTGCTGCTGCCAACTCTCACGGATACAACCAGCACTGTGTGCGCTGCTCAGGGCACAGTAATTAGTTTCACATCTTAGAGTATATTTTCTACAGTATATTCCATCGACATGCACCTTGTGTATACAGGCTATTCCTATACAAAAATCGCAGAAAGTCAGAGGCCCAAATTGCTGTGAGAGTGAGGTCGGGGCGGGGGGCCTGCATTACGAGTTAAAAATAAACTCAACTTGTTGCCTTGGTTTTCACTTGCTGTGTGTCACAATGTGCGGTTGGCCCTGGGTCCTGAGTGTGTACTGAATCACTTCACCCTGCTCCGTTCCCTGCGCTACCGCTGCAGCCTGTGCACCTTCCAGGGCAGCTTAGACCACCACGCCTGCACCACCAAAATATACAACTGCTGGAATAAAAAAAAAATGTCTCCACTGTAATTGCAGGGCAAACATCAGTCAGACTCCTGGGCTATATATATTCCTGTTGCCCCCAATAGCCTCTGACAAGGGGGGCTCCCAAACGAGACCCTCTAGCAGTGCTCAGCGCCGCACACACGGACATGACTTTAGTCCTTCTGGCTGCACCGCTGGCAACGATCTCCAGTCAACCACCCACCGTGCACCGTCTGAGGTCTGAGGGAAAAACGTCTGGTGGTGTCTCAGCTGAGCTACGCGTATTAGCATTGGGACAAACGTTAACGATGTGGGTCTTTCGTTTACATGATTTAGATTTAGCCGTATGTCCCGCCGCGCACAAGGAGCGGGTCCATTCGGTGGTGAGGTTGTGTATCTGAGATGGTGCATGATGTACGGTACAGTACGTGAACTGTGATGATCCTTATAGGGCCGGCTCTAAGCATAGGGCCGTATAGGCCGTCGACCTAGGGCACCATCCACTAGGGGGCACCAGCTACCAGACCAAAGAAATTATTGATAAAAATAAAATAAAATAAAAAAAAAGCTTGTCATCATTGTTTTTCAGAGGATTACCTTGCTAGTTTACAGGGAAAGGGGAGACATTTCGCTACAAAGATTAAGGATGCTTTCACACCAGAGCTGTTTGGTCCGGACTATAGGTCTCGGTTCGCTTCATCGGACCAAACACAGACCAAATATATAAGTGACCTGATAAACTGTGCATCTTGATGAGAAGGAAAAAAACATTCACTGCAAAACAAGCACGCGGTAAACATGTCTCGTTGACAGACGTGGGCGAATGACGAGGTGAAAAAAAGCCCTGATAGAAATATGGGCAAAGACCAAATTAAACGGCTACTTGTGGGCACTAATAAAAACAATGCGGTGTACAAGTTGTTTAGCGAGAGGATGGTGGTAATGGGCGTCAGTAGAACAATGGATCAATGCCACAAACTGCGTCAGCAATATATTAATAAATATGCAGAGAATTAAATTAGATGTCCATAACATTTGTGTTTTTAATTAGCATAGCCTAAATAAATATGAATTCAAGAAGTTAAATACTGAATTAACGATATATTTATTAACAGGCTGAAAGTTAAAACGAATAACGGCTGAAAAAACAATTAGACTATTTAATATAGGCTAAACACATTATTATCGTTATTATTGGCCCATACACTATCAGATGTATGTCATAAAACGATAAAGCGGACAAAAATGCAGGAACGTTTTGATTATATTTAAAAGGCGTTGACATTTAATCTAAATCTATAGTTTATTATCCGTGACTGTCAGATAGACTCATTGGTTGTTCGTAATGTGGGATAGACTGGTCTATCAAGAGAGAGATAGACCGGTCTATTAAAAATAATTAATTAACAGGAACAATTTAAATAAATAACGTTAGTTGGAGATGATTTGTGTGTGCTAATTTAAGGCAGTCAATGAGTTGTGCTCTCTCTCTATAGACCGGTCTATCCTACATTACGCTTGTGACCGAGACAGACTTTCAACCTTCATTTGGGAAAAATAAATAATATGTTTAATAATAAGTAAGACAACGGATCTGTTTAAAGAATACCATATAAATATATAGTTTATTATCCGTGGCCGTCAGATAGACGTTATATACTTGGCACAAGACCCACATCCAGCCCGAAACATATCGTTGAGTCTTTCGAAGATGAGACGCATCAGAAGGCATCACCAGCACCGCCTCCGGCTCGCAGTCACACACACACCCACACACACGTGCGCACACACGTTAGGGCTCGCAGTCACGCACACGCATTTCCACTCTCTATTGTGTCCAATAGATGAGCGCCCTTTTCGACCGTGTGACATTGTTCAGAAAGTTTGGTGCGCTTGACAAATTGCAATGTGAATGCAGACGAACAAAATGAAGAATGCAACAATGTTGTAACTTCACCCCCAGAACCGCACAGAGTCTGCACCGAGTCCACCAAAACTATATGTGAAAGCGCCCTAAGAGTAGAAAACCGTCCAAAAGTATTAGTGGGGAAAGAAAAACGGTCTGCTGACATTTTCATCTTTCAGAGGCTCTTCCTATGTTAGTGCTACGGTGAATATGTAGATATCATCTGGAACTCAAGACCTGAGGAATCTAGAGGTACCAGCCTACCAACCAACCTAGAAAACTGTCTGAAATAATTTGAGGGGGGGGGGGGGGGGGGGGGGGGGGCAACCTGTTGACATTATCATCCTTCAGAGGCTCAGGGTTAAGGCTACAGTGAAGATATACAGATATAATCACAACCAACAGCGACACTGAGGAATCCAGAGATACAGTATACCAGCCAGTCTCCGCCAGTTTAACAGGGAAGAAATTCTGCTCCAGATCTTATCCCCATAAAACCTGTGGCTGTGTAAGACAGGTGATCAAGGGGCGTCATTTTGTTTTCAATGGGGGAGGGGAGGGGACACATTTGGGGGCGTGGTCAGTGGTGCGTTGGTGATTTCATACCTAGTTGCACTGTGTTTTAATGGGCGTGGTCGGTGAAAATGTTGAACATTTCGAATTGTAAATGCATCAATCTGGTGCACTTTGAGGTTCAAGTAGTAGACAACATGCTGTATGTGTAAAACAACACAGCCTAGAGGCTTTTAAATACAACGAGGTCATAGATATTTCACAGACACCAAGCAATGCTGTTGCATTTCATGGCAATCACACAGACCATCGTTCACACCAAACTTTGAGGGGAGGGGGCAGGGAGCTCTAATAATAATAATAATAATAATAGATTGGATTTTAAGAGAGAATCGCCTTTCTCAGACTCAAGGACACTGTACAAGGAAAAAAAAAAAATGTGAAAAATAAAAGATAAAAAAAAAAAAAATGAATATATGTGTATAGTAACAACAGGAAAAAACAAATAAGATACAAAAATAAGGAAGCAAGATGCTGTCCAATTGGATGAAGTGGTTGAAATTAACAAACAAACAACACAACAAAACAACAGGATCTGTGGCTTAAAAGAAAAGAGTCAGGGGTGTGCTACTTGGGAGCGGGGCCGTGTTGCGTGAAGGCAAGTGTGAACAGGTGGGTTTTTAGGTTGGTTTTGAAGAGGTTGATGGTGTCAGAGCCTCGGATGGAGGGGGAGAGGGAGTTCCACAGCCTGGGGGCAGCTACAGCGAAAGCTCGGTCTCCCAGTGTGGAACGCCTGGTGCGGGGGATGGTGAGGATCGGTCGGAGTTGGAGGAGCGGAGGCCAGTGGCGGCCGCTGGGTACTTCGCCACTAGGGGCGCTATACCAAATATTTTGTACAGTACAGTACTGTACCACGCAAGACTCATGGCATGACGTGAGCGATTCGACTCACGCTCACGGCAATGCATCGGCTCTTATGAACGAGTCGCTCAGCTGTTACTACAACAACACACAACCAGTCAAATAAAGTATAGTCTAGACTCTAATTCACAACTTGAAACACAATATAAATAGAAAAGTTAGAAACAAAACTCGCCCGTCTCCAAACACAGGCAGATCTCTCCCTCTCTCCTTCTCTCTCTCACACACAGCGCGACGTGGAATCGATTCGTTACACAATCAGACCTATTATATACCAAGAATAACTTCAGTATGAGTACAGGGCTGTACACATATTTTGCATATTGTTAAACGAGCCAAGGCTAGCTATTAAACTATCGATATGAATAAAAAATCTGGGACCCTGATGTAAACAAGACAAACGTCTTTCTCTGGTCTGCATCCCCTTAACAATTGTGTGTATTGAGCCGTACTGTATTGTACCCATTCTGCAATCTGTTAATAAAGTTCTCATTCATTCATTCATTCAAACATAGACGATATTGAACAAGCCATAATCCACGTATTTTCAATCCGAGAGAGCTGCAGTAGTTAAATCAATGAGCCATCGACATAGAGAGAGAGAGAGAGAGAGAGAGAGAGAGAGAGAGAGAGAGAGAGAGAGAGAGAGAGAGAGAGAGAGAGAGAGAGACTCACTGTTTAGTTGAAACGTCCAGGGCAGGAGAGCTTGATAAACGTGTATAATCCGCCATATAGCTTGTTAGCCAAGTGTTAGCTCAGCTGAGCTCGTTAGCACAACACTCAACAAGTACATTCCTTTGTCCATTTCCGCTCGAACAGACTGCAAACTACCTGGCGTTCTATCGCCATGCTCTAAGACAAACTCTAACCTTAACCAACTTTGAAAGAGTGCCTAAGCTTAACAGTCTAAAGAACTTGCAGTCACGGCACGGCACGCTCTAAGACAAACAACAGTCCTAGACCAACCTAGGAACCAAGCTAGAAGCTAGAATTGGAACATTAGAAATTGGATTCGGCCAATCAGAGATCGTCTCTGTGAAATTCTGCCATGGAAAAAAATACTGGCGTCGGCCAATCAGAGAGCGTCTCCGCGAAATGCGGCTATGGAAATTCTTCACGGAAGTTCACGCTGCTGCCTAGACCGCTTCAAATCGCCCTCGGATTCCAACATAATAGTCATATTTCAACGCACAACGCCGTATGCACTGATTGGCTGTGACGGAGACAGCGATCAAACTGTGACACGCACTCAGAGCGCTATCGCGTATAGCCCGGGCCGAGAAATACGAAAAAATAAAAAAAATAAAAAAAAATGTGATGTCACTTCCTGCTCTGGAAAACGATGTTTTTTTAATTTAGATAATAACGTTATATTGTGCATTGGAAATACAAACATACTTAAAATTAGTAAATATTATTAATTTTAAACATGTTTATATTATTTATAGGGCTATAAAACACAAAAACGAAAAAGTTTTATTGTCTTCTTCTCTGATTTAACAGCAGCTGGCCAGCAGGTGGGTCGGCGCCCTAGCGCCCCTAGTGGTAGAGCCGCCACTGGCGGAGGCCTCGTGCTGGAGTGTAGGGGTGGAGTAGGTTGGTCAGGTAGGAAGGGGCCAACCCGTGCACGGATTTATAAGTGAGGAAAAGGATCTTGTAGGGGATTCGGTAGTTGATGTGTGTTCCGTCCTATGTGTTTGAACACACCTGACGACCTGAGCTATTATGCAAAGACACGTAGCCAGGTCGGTACTTGGCGCATGCCCACAAAATTGCGACTCGTCCCTCGCCAAGTAAGTACCAACCTGGCTACTTGTCTTTGCATGACAATGGCTGAGGGTCGTCAGAGACCTGAGCTCAGAGAGGGAACAAGCAGCAGTTTTTTCCGTGTGGTCCTATAGTGCTGCGTCGCGTCTCCGTTTATTATCGTGTAACATTGTTTTGGACGGTAAAAAAGTGCAGGGGAAAATAACTGCCTTCTGAAAACATGCAGGGGGCATGTCCCCCGTGTCCCCCCTGTTAATTACGCCCCTGCAGGTGATGCAGGTGATGTAAGACAGGTGATGCAGCCAACGTTACTGTCTTTCAGAGGCTGAGCTCAGTTCTAAAGTGTGAGTGAAGAAGGTATCGGCTGAAACTGTGCCCCTTGAGGATTATGTAGATGTCACCCCTTACATGCTACCTTACCAGGAAACGGATGCTATAATTAGCTCCAAATTACAACCAGATTTTGATTGCCAAAAAAAGTAACAATCTCACAGCTGAAGATATCAGATATCAGATCGGTGCTAATTGCATGCAGGTTATGGTAAAAAATCATGCTTATAATATTTCTTTATAATTATATATATATAATTATATATATATATATTTTTATATATATAATATTGCCTCTTGCAACATTGGAGTTGTAAAGCTGAGCCTCTTGTGAGTCTACTGAGGGCAATTGTATTTATTTGTAATGATAGTGAGTAGTCATGCAGGGGCCAGTAAGAGAGTTGATGGACTGTCTTTTTGCTGAGGATAAATGGGGGGTTTCTGAGCCAATGTAAAAGTCAATGTAAATGTAGATAGCCGGTTGAGGGAGTGGGTTGCCGGGTGGGGGGAGGGGGGGTGCTTACCAGTCTGAAATCTGGCCTAGGGCACCAAATGTAACACTTTCTTACATATCTCAAAGGCAATTAGGCAGATCTGTCCATACACTGAATGGCCAGAGAAAGAGATGTTTATACTCCATCACCCTGACTATACCCTCAACCACCATGCAGGCACACTTATTAATGATGTCCCCTCTCTCTCTGTCTCCGTCACAGTGTCTAAGGCGTGCCCACCATGTGACAACGAGTTGAAAGCAGACACCATCATGGAGCATTATTGTGCCAGTGACTTTGGTAAGTACTTATATCCATCAGTAGGGCAACCTGAAAGAAACACACACACACCATGTTTCACTGTATAGGATGGCCCAAGAGTGGAGAGGCCAACCGGTAACCAGAAGGTCGCTGGTTTGATCCCCGGCGCGGCGAGAGGAGCGTGAATTCCAGCGGTGAGCTGGCAAAGGGAATGTGGCTAGAATTTCATCTACGGAGAGCCAACGTGCCCTTGAGCAAAGCACTGAATCGCAACATTGATCCAGGTGCTGCTGCACTGCAGGCAACCATCCACTGTGGTTGGAGTGAAGGAATGCACGTGGGTGATGTGGAGCATGGGACATGTGGAGAGACATAAATTCATACCTCGGCTTCTATTATTAAGATTATTAATAATAATAATAATAATAATAATAATAATAATAATAATAATAATAATAATAATAATAATAATAATAATAATAATAATAATAATAATAATAATAATAATAATAATAATAATAATAATAATAATAATAATAATAATAATAATAATAATAATAATAATAATAATAATAATAATAATAATAATAATAATAATAATAATAATAATAATAATAATAATAATAATAATAATAATAATAACAATAAACTTGATTTACTCATTTACTACTACTTTAGACATCAAATGACCGTAAAATAGACAGAATAATATAGCTCTCATTTACAGTACAATAATTATAGTGTGGATGTAATGAGTTTAAGTGGCAGAATGTATTAAAAGGCTATAAGGTGAAGAGGTACGTCCTTAACTTACTTTAGATATTATTTTGAGATCTAGCCTCCCTAATGTCCATAGGCCGGGTGTTCCATAGTTTTATCTAGCCTGTCTAATGTCCACAGGTAGGGTGTTCCATAGCTTTGGTGCATAATTAGCAAAGGCTGCATCCTCGATTTTCTTTCGGCTGTGGCTTGGAACCTTCAATAGACCAGTAGTAGATGACTGCAATGTTCTTGGGGGCACCGGCACACAGTTGACAAGACAATTGGCAATGTAGCTTAGTCCTGTTCCATTTAGTGCTCTGTAATGTACTAGGGAGGATGACTTTAAAATGCTTTAAAAGCCAGTGCAGTGTTAGCTACTCTGCCGCTAGGCTGTTAACTAGAACCAAGAGGAGATAGCACATCAGTCCAGTGTTAGCTACTCTGCAGGTAGGCTGTTAACTAGAATATTTCAATACCCGCCTGTCCCACCCCAACCACCCGAGCAGTTGACATCTCCAAATAAATAATGTCCAGCAATGTCAGGGACCAGTGAATTACCGTGAGATTCTCAGGTTCTTTCCATCTCATAGCGATACGTTTTTGGCTGCTGTAACGCCTGCTAGAATAATAATTTTCTGTTGTATGGATGTTGGTAATAAAGATATATCGTTTAGAAGTAATGTTGCTGCCATGAGTGGAATTGATATATTACAGATGCTTGATAGTTTAGTTGCTATAGATTTCCAAAAATGGGCTACTGGTGGGCAATCCCAGACTATATGCAAATTATGCATATGTGCCGGTGGCTTATAGAGAGCATAAAGTGCACCGGGAGTCACACAGCACACAGTTTCCTAGGAGTGAGATACGTCCTATGAATATAATTAAAATGTATTTGTTGGTGATTAGGGTTGCAGGAGGCTAATATACTGTAGCATTTTTCCAAACGTCGTTCCAGTCAAACTCAGGGTCTAACTCTGGGATGTCCCCTCGCCAAACAGCTGTGTGGACATAACAAGCGAAGTGTTTTGGACCTGTATGTAACGGTTGAGTCTGGAATTAAACGACACAAAAGAAACATAAAACTCTCCTCATTCTTCAATAGCGGTATGACAGAACGCTACAATATTATCTTTGATAGGCCTACGTGATGTTGGCTATCTTGTTAAGACCCATTTGTAATACTATGGTGTATTGAACATATTATCTTTGATAGGCCTACGTGCGAATCTGTTGCACCATCTATCTACACCCTCACACAACTCTGTCGCTTTTTCGGGAGTAGCGGGGAACATAGGACCTTTTTTTAGTCGTGACGTGTACGTTTGAGAACACTACCGTAATGACAGAGAATGAAGCAAGCTGACATGGTCGGCCCTCACACAACTCGGTCGCTTTTTCGGGAGCGGGTAGCGGGAGTGTGGAACATAGAACCCGGGGAACATAGGACCCTTTTTATCGCGAGCGGGGAACATAGAACCCCACTGGACTGATGTGGTCTCTCCTCTTGGTTCTAGTTAGTAGCCTAGCTACAGAGTAGCTAACACTGGACTGATGTGGTCTCTCTTCTTGATTCTAGTTAGTAGCCTAGCTGCACAGTATAGCTAACACTGGACTGATGTGGTCTCTCCTCTTGGTTCTAGTTAGTAGCCTAGCTGCAGAGTAGCTAACACTGGACTGATGTGGTCTCTCTTCTTGGTTCTAGTTAGTAGCCTAGCTGCAGAGTAGCTAACACTGGACTGATGTGGTCTCTCCTCTTGGTTCTAGTTAGTAGCCTAGCTGCAGAGTAGCTAACACTGGACTGATGTGGTCTCTCCTCTTGGTTCTAGTTAGTAGCCTAGCTGCAGAGTAGCTAACACTGGACTGGTGTGGCCTCTCCTCTTGGTTCTAGTTAGTAGCCGTGCTGCAGTTTAGCTAACACTGGACTGATGTGGTCTCTGCTCTTGGTTCTAGTTAATAGCCTAGCTGCAGAGTAGCTAACAGTGGACTGATGTGGTCTCTCCTCTTGGTTCTAGTTAGTAGCCTAGCTGCAGAGTAGCTAACACTGGACTGATGTGGTCTCTCCTCTTGGTTCTAGTTAGTAGCCTAGCTGCAGAGTAGCTAACATTGGGCTGATGTGGTCTCTCCTCTTGGTTCTAGTTAGTAGCCTAGCTGCAGAGTAGCTAACACTGGACTGATGTGGTCTCTGCTCTTGGTTCTAGTTAGTAGCCGTGCTGCAGAGTAGCTAACACTGGACTGATGTGGTCTCTCCTATTGGTTCTAGTTAGTAGCCTAGCTGCAGAGTAGCTAACACTGGACTGATGTGGTCTCTGCTCTTGGTTCTAGTTAGTAGCCTAGCTGCAGAGTAGCTAACACTGGAATGATGTGGTCTCTGCTATTGGTTCTAGTTAGTAGCCATGCTGCAGAGTAGCTAACACTGGACTGATGTGGTCTCTCCTCTTGGTTCTAGTTAGTAGCCTAGCTGCAGAGTAGCTAACACTGGACTGATGTGGTCTCTGCTCTTGGTTCTAGTTAGTAGCCGTGCTGCAGAGTAGCTAACACTGGACTGATGTGGTCTCTCCTCTTGGTTCTAGTTAGTAGCCTAGCTGCAGAGTAGCTAACACTGGACTGATGTGGTCTCAGCTCTTGGTTCTAGTTAGTAGCCTAGCTGCAGAGTAGCTAACACTGGACTGATGTGGTCTCTGCTCTTGGTTCTAGTTAGTAGCCGTGCTGCAGAGTAGCTAACACTGGACTGATGTGGTCTCTCCTCTTGGTTCTAGTTAGTAGCCTAGCTGCAGAGTAGCTAACACTGGACTGATGTAGTCTCTTCTCTTGGTTCTAGTTAGTAGCCTAGCTGCAGAGTAGCTAACACTGGACTGATGTGGTATCTCCTCTTGGTTCTAGTTAGTAGCCTAGCTGCAGAGTAGCTAACACTGGACTGATGTGGTCTCTCCTCTTGGTTCTAGTTAGTAGCCTAGCTGCAGAGTTTTGAATGAGATGGAGTCTTTCTGCAGGGTTTGTTTTCGCGAGGCCGGTAATTGGGAGTGCATTACAGTAGTCGAGTCGGCTTGAGATAAAGGCATGGATCAGTTTTTAAGCGTCCTTTTGATTTATAGAAGGACACTTAAACGTTTTCATGGTTCTATTACAATTTCAACAATTACAAACAATAACAGGTCAGTTTACCCACCAGTTCTAACCAGCAATATCCATCCGACACTATTTCCTGCTTTTTTTCTTTTACCACCGTGGTTATGACCTGCACACAGAGCCAGAACATGACTACTCCAATGATCATCTCATTTTGTCAAAGCGTTTTTGGCCCATCACACTATAATTTTTTACAACAAGGCATTGAAACCCTGCCTAGATTGCCCCGAAGCCTTTCGAGTTAATGATATACCGCTCTTTACTTCTTTGTGGTCGGTCATAACGCTGATGATGATGATGATGATGATGATGATGAAAGCAGTGGCGGGAGGAATGTTCCTGCTCTACGGAGAATTGCGAAGACCGTGGCTGGGTCTTCGGAGAAGATTAAATCTAATAGCGAGTGATAGTAATCTGGCCAGGTCTGCGCGCTGGAAGACACACTCGCACAGAGTCGCTGTCCTTACGGAACTTCTTAATTTTTTTTACAGCTTCTTGGACAAACGCCGGAATATTAAAACATCTTTTAAGAATCACCAACCAGGGTTTCTGGCTATTACCCACACCTCAGAGAGGGCTGACAAATTATACCAGTTAACATTGCAGAAGACGATGGGGGAAAAAAAAACCAAAAACGGAGTTATTCGAGTCCAACATCAACATAAATTACTCTTCTGGTCACACGGCTCACATTGGGAACGGCAGCCAAAACTGTGAGCCCATCCCTTGTAATCGATCGTGGGGTCAGAGAAGTCCGCTTAGATGTTTATTTGTGCAATTAATTGAGAGATTAAATAATAAGTGTGTTGGCAATGTTATGGGGGGGATCAGAAAGCCTGATAGCCCAACGATTTTTGAAGCACGCGTGCGCACGCACAAACACACACACTCGTATTGGCTGTGTGGATGTAGTACTACGTCGTCGCTGGATGCGACTCAGGGATGACAATCAGGAGTCAAGATTAGGGAGACGCATGGATTGTGGGATACAGCCAAGAGTGACTCTCTCTCTCTCTCCACAGTGATATTCTAGACGGATACAGATACTCCGGCTTTATCTCATGGCCCATGCATGCCGTCACCTACAGCACTCGTCTCTGGACATTGTTAACCCTAGGCGTCATTCTAACTCGCTGTTTGATTATAGAAGGGGGGGGGGGGGGGGGAACACAGGTAACGCAGAGAAGCGGTATGCGAGTACTCTTTTGAAGAGCGTCTACTTTTGATGTCTGATCTCCTTTCTTCGCGTGCCTCAGTGTTATACGTATCATTCAGCACCACGGCGCTCCTGAGTGACAGGGGTAGGAGAGAAGAGAGAGAGAGAGGAGGGGAGGGGTAGGGTAGCTCCCCACGGGGTGTGGTCGTCATGCCTCCACCTGGCAGTTAGTGGAGGTGACGTAGTTTAGCTTGTGGCAACACTGTTTATTTTCAAAATGACAGCAGTTTTTTTTTTTCAAATCTCTCTTTCTCCCCCTCTTAGGCTATAATTATGTTCACACTGCAAGCCTTAGTTCTCAATTCTTTATTTTAAATGTTTTAATATGGCCAGTGTGACTGACATTAACAATGATGGACGTAAACATGGAGGACACTGAAGTCAGTTGATGGTTTAACTTATACGTTGAATGCAGTGGAGGCCATATAATTAAAACAAATCAGACCTGTATCTGATTTAGGGCCACATGTTAAAGTGGCCCAAATCAGAATTTAAAAGGTTAGATTCCATGTGTGCTGTTCACACTGTCATGAAAAAAAGAGATCCGAGTCACATATGAGCAAAAACAAACAAACTGCAGTCTGAACACAGCCGCTCTCTCTCTCTCTTCCTCTCTATCCATCTGTCCGTCCCTCGTCCTCAATGTCTTCTTCACTCAGTCAAAAGAGGGAGAGGGTTTGTTACAGGATGCAGGCAGAGCAGAGCTTGTCACAGGGAGGTTGTGCAATCAGTATCACACACACACACACACACACACACACACACACACACACACACACACACACACACACACACACACACACACACACACACACACACACACACACACACACACACACACACACACACACACACACACACACATAGAGACACACACACACAGACACACACACACACACACACACATAGAGACACACACACACACACACACACACACACACACACACATAGAGACACACACACAGACACACACACACACACACATAGAGACACATAGACACCCCGCTGCATCACTTATGACTGAATATAGGAAGTGTGATGCATCATGACATAAAACATTTTCCATGGGGAGAACAATGATAATATAATTATATTCATATTTAAATTCCTTATTGCCTATATTTTAGGGCTGTCCCGGAATAAGGATTTGGATAGTCGACTTTGATTGGCAGAAATCTGCTGATAGTCGACTACCCCCCTGAATGCAAATTTTTTATTTAAATTTTTTTTGTATCATTGCATTTGGGCTGTGGGGGGTGCTTAATGTCTGAAGGAGTCGACTGAAGGCTTCTTGTCCTCTGCGAAAGCATGCAATTGGCCCACTGATGGATACATCTTGATATTTGTCTATTCTAGTGTGTTCATTAGATGGGTGAAATCCTCTTTCAGTGCCTTCAGTGTTTTCTTAGGCAGTATGCGCTCCATTAGTGTTAGCCACGCTTCTAGGCCTCTTTGCTTTTGGAAAGAATGACATTTTTTTTTTTTTTTTTTTTATATTTGATTTTTTCCATTCGACTAAGAGGTTAGCAGTCGACTACGGCTCCTTCAATCGATTAGTCGACTATTTGACCAATTGGGGTCAGCCCTACTATATTTATTGTAACATATAATATAACCGGGCAGAGATCCTCATATGCACCTTTGATTACACTTTTTCTTTTCTCATATTTTTATATTCAGAGTTAATTATATTGTTTACTGTTTACTTTTTCCCCTCCTAATTATATATTCAGATCTAATCCATACATCACCCTGCCAATACCTGTACCTCCTTTCCCCCCTACGCCATGCCACCCACATTTCCCCAATGGGATCAATAAAGGAATATCTTATATCGTATCTTATGGATGAATTTAAGATAGTAAAGATTGAGGTCAATCAAAAACATTCACAGATATACCAGTAGGCCTACTAACTGATGTATTTCCACATATACTTAAGATGTGCAGCGTTTCGGAAATCTCAGGATTTTATTTGATTTCGAAGAGAAAAAGTCTTTCAATCAATCGATTCTCTATTCATTACGTGCATAGATTTGATTCTAGTTTTCAAGTTTCTTTAATAGTTGTCATACAGAAGTACAGAATACTTTCATACAAAATGCTTCTTACTGTTACGCTCCAGAGACTGTGCTAGACAAGATAGTATCAAATAACATAGTATAGCATGTAATTTAGAAGTAGAAAATGAGGTCACAGTGTTCAGTAAAGACATATGTACAATGTTCGATGCAGAATAGACGTAACTGAGTTACCATATAATATACAATACTATGCAGTGTACTAATGTACAGTACTATATAGTGCAAAGCAGAAATGGGATGAGGTACAATTTAGGTACAATTTACAGTAAGGTGTACGAGTTGTAGTGCAATCCTTCATCAATAAATATAAAGTGTGGGGAGTGGGTGCTACAGTGTGTTTGTTTAAAGTGGGTGTGTGCTATAAAGTGTGTGGAGTGGGTGCTACAGTGTGTTTGTTTAAAGTGAGTATGTGCGTGTGGATGTGTGTGCTATGTGCGTTTGATGGTTGTTGTTGTGTAGTGTTCATTGTTCGTTTAGCAGCCTGATGGCCTGGGGATAGAAGCTTCTTCTGAGTCTTTCTGTGCTCGCCTTGAGACTCCGGTATCGCTTGCCTGACCGCAGCAGTTCAAAGAGGCAGTTGTTCGGGTGACTGGAGTCTTTAATGATTCTCTTAGCCTTGCCCCTGCAACGCTTGTTGTAAATGTTCTGGAGGGTGGGTAGCCCTCCCTGTATAAAGTTGAAGTTTTGAGTTACTTTTCCCATTTGATTTCCCAACTGTGGTAGACAGTTTAATAGCTCTCAAAGAAATCACACTGAATCAAATGTAAACCTTGAGTAAGATGTATTTTCCAGTTTAGTCCACTCAATATGAAACATAAATGCAATCATTATTCTTATTTATTTATTTAACTAGGCAGGTCAATTAACACATTGGACGCCAGAGGTCGCTGTGGGCGTATGGTCGTTTGTGCCAGCGCTGTAATGCAATGGGGGTAGATGCCGTTGTTTGTAGTGCTAAAACTATATTAAATATTATAGCTATGGATCTAATAACAACGTCGATTGTCAGTGAGTTTCTTCCGGTCAACATGCAAAAAACAGAAAAAAATGTCATCCATACATTTCCGTTTTATACCGTGGTGAATATGAGTATAGTTTTAGAGTGATCCTGTGTAATCCCAGGTACTCTGCTAAACAGCGTTTTAGTGCAATTCACTAAACACGTTGCCATTTCTCGCCTGGATCAATAATCAATCTGAAATCAACGCTAGATTATCGGTATTATGTTTCATCATGCATGCAAGAAAGGGTGGGGGGGGGAGGTCACCCCTCCGTGCTTTGATCGCAACCAACGGGACACCGGCACACACACACACAGACACACGCTGCGATCGTGAGGAAAAGATCATCGGATCAACGCAAGATTGATAATATATAGTCCTTACCTTGTCTATGATGTACTGCAAAAAGAATAATCCAATTATCTGATCGTCATTCACAAATACTGGTCGCGATCGTGTGTCCAACGTTATCCACCAAAGAAAATTAACGGGGGGGGGCGGGGACCCTCGTCGATGCCGTCTCTATAAGCGCTTGTCCTGCTGGAGTGTTTAGACCCCGCCTGCACGCTGCAGCTCGGCCAGGAAAACAAACCACATCGTTCCAAATGGAGTACAATAGCGGCCGTAAGGCATTAGGCGGTGGTATCGGACCGTTGCGGTCTCAGACAGAGTGCCACACAGTCTGCAGCATAGCAGGATGAATTATGAATGGAAATAGCGAATAAAAGAAATAACGATCCAATAATGAGTTTACTCATTGTTGGCAGAATTCGATTGGCGGGCTATAACGAGTTAACTCGTTTTTGGCGGCCATTGTGTTGAGAACAAATTCTTATTCACAATGACTGCCTGGCGAGAGGACAAAAAGGCCTCTCGAAGGGTAACTGGGAAAGGGGACAAAAACATAAAATTAAATAAATAGACGATACATACATCACAGAGGTAAGGGAAATAAGTAAAAAACATCAAGCTAACAACCAAATACAAGGTATGTAATACATTAAGCAGAACAGACACCCCACCCTTTCTTTCCTCCGCCATGTGAACCACATAACCAAATCGGCCTTCTACCACCTCCGGAACATTGCCCGTCTCCGCCCCTCCCTATCACTCTCCGCTGCTGAAACACTGGTTCATGCATTCATATCATCACGACTAGATTACTGCAACAGCATCCTCTACGGCTCACCAAACACTATCCTCAATAAACTCCAATATGTCCAAAACTCTGCTGCCCGCATGCTCACCTCCACCCGTCGCTCTGACCACATCACCCCTGTCCTCCACGACCTCCACTGGCTTCCAATCAAATACAGGATACATTTTAAAATACTACTCATCACATTCAAAGCCCTCAACAACCTTGCCCCTCCCTACCTGTCCGACCTCCTCCACCGTCACACGCCCACCCGTCGCCTTAGGTCTGCAGATGCCAACCTCCTAACACCTCCCACGACCAGGCTCCGGACCTGGGGCGACAGGGCCTTCGCTGCTGCTGCCCCCTCCCTCTGGAATGCCCTCCCCAGCCATATCCGTGATGCAAACACCCTGACATCTTTTAAATCAGCCCTCAAAACTCACCTTTTCAATCTTGCTTTTGACCTCTAATTCTGTCGGTGTTATTTTATTTAATTTTTGTCATGTATTATTTTTGTTCTGTTTTTTGTTTTGCCATAGTTTGTCTCTCCTGCCCATGTAAAGCGTCTTTGAGCACCTGGAAAAGCGCTATATAAAATAGATGTATTATTATTATTATTATTATTATTAAAATAGTTGTGATAGAGTCCTTAAAAGTAGTGAGGGGGGTCCATTTGTCCATTTTCAAACTTTTGCATCTCGTTCCAACTGCCCAAAGGAAGTGCTAACATCAAGCGAGATATGGTGAGCAGCTCTGCTGTTATACGGAGTAGACGAAAACGGAATGGAATTTGTGAATCGATTTTGATTTGAATCGGTAGTGATGTGAATCGCAATCCTTATACAAATACTTACGCACACACACACACCAAAGGTCCCTGCATGTAATGCAAGGCAACTCAACGCACACGTTCCACTTCTCCAACGCGCTACAACATCCGCGCCTGTATGTACAGCAT
>NC_140173.1:58730187-58794383 GCF_963971535.1 Notolepis coatsorum | reverse complement strand
CTCTGATTTAACAGCAGCTGGCCAGCAGGTGGGTCGGCGCCCTAGCGCCCCTAGTGGTAGAGCCGCCACTGGCGGAGGCCTCGTGCTGGAGTGTAGGGGTGGAGTAGGTTGGTCAGGTAGGAAGGGGCCAACCCGTGCACGGATTTATAAGTGAGGAAAAGGATCTTGTAGGGGATTCGGTAGTTGATGTGTGTTCCGTCCTATGTGTTTGAACACACCTGACGACCTGAGCTATTATGCAAAGACACGTAGCCAGGTCGGTACTTGGCGCATGCCCACAAAATTGCGACTCGTCCCTCGCCAAGTAAGTACCAACCTGGCTACTTGTCTTTGCATGACAATGGCTGAGGGTCGTCAGAGACCTGAGCTCAGAGAGGGAACAAGCAGCAGTTTTTTCCGTGTGGTCCTATAGTGCTGCGTCGCGTCTCCGTTTATTATCGCGTAACATTGTTTTGGACGGTAAAAAAGTGCAGGGGAAAATAACTGCCTTCTGAAAACATGCAGGGGGCATGTCCCCTGTGTCCCCCCTGTTAATTACGCCCCTGCAGGTGATGCAGGTGATGTAAGACAGGTGATGCAGCCAACGTTACTGTCTTTCAGAGGCTGAGCTCAGTTCTAAAGTGTGAGTGAAGAAGGTATCGGCTGAAACTGTGCCCCTTGAGGATTATGTAGATGTCACCCCTTACATGCTACCTTACCAGGAAACGGATGCTATAATTAGCTCCAAATTACAACCAGATTTTGATTGCCAAAAAAAGTAACAATCTCACAGCTGAAGATATCAGATATCAGATCGGTGCTAATTGCATGCAGGTTATGGTAAAAAATCATGCTTATAATATTTCTTTATAATTATATATATATAATTATATATATATATTTTTTTATATATATAATATTGCCTCTTGCAACATTGGAGTTGTAAAGCTGAGCCTCTTGTGAGTCTACTGAGGGCAATTGTATTTATTTGTAATGATAGTGAGTAGTCATGCAGGGGCCAGTAAGAGAGTTGATGGACTGTCTTTTTGCTGAGGATAAATGGGGGGTTTCTGAGCCAATGTAAAAGTCAATGTAAATGTAGATAGCCGGTTGAGGGAGTGGGTTGCCGGGTGGGGGGAGGGGGGGTGCTTACCAGTCTGAAATCTGGCCTAGGGCACCAAATGTAACACTTTCTTACATATCTCAAAGGCAATTAGGCAGATCTGTCCATACACTGAATGGCCAGAGAAAGAGATGTTTATACTCCATCACCCTGACTATACCCTCAACCACCATGCAGGCACACTTATTAATGATGTCCCCTCTCTCTCTGTCTCCGTCACAGTGTCTAAGGCGTGCCCACCATGTGACAACGAGTTGAAAGCAGACACCATCATGGAGCATTATTGTGCCAGTGACTTTGGTAAGTACTTATATTCATCAGTAGGGCAACCTGAAAGAAACACACACACACCATGTTTCACTGTATAGGATGGCCCAAGAGTGGAGAGGCCAACCGGTAACCAGAAGGTCGCTGGTTTGATCCCCGGCGCGGCGAGAGGAGCGTGAATTCCAGCGGTGAGCTGGCAAAGGGAATGTGGCTAGAATTTCATCTACGGAGAGCCAACGTGCCCTTGAGCAAAGCACTGAATCGCAACATTGATCCAGGTGCTGCTGCACTGCAGGCAACCATCCACTGTGGTTGGAGTGAAGGAATGCACGTGGGTGATGTGGAGCATGGGACATGTGGAGAGACATAAATTCATACCTCGGCTTCTATTATTAAGATTATTAATAATAATAATAATAATAATAATAATAATAATAATAATAATAATAATAATAATAATAATAATAATAATAATAATAATAATAATAATAATAATAATAATAATAATAATAATAATAATAATAATAATAATAATAATAATAATAATAATAATAATAATAATAATAATAATAATAATAATAATAATAATAATAATAATAATAATAATAATAATAATAATAATAATAATAATAATAATAATAATAATAATAATAATAATAATAATAATGATAATAATAATAATAATAATAATAATAATAATAATAATAATAATAATAATAATAATAATAATAATAATAATAATAATAATAATAATAATAATAATAATAATAATAATAATAATAATAATAATAATAATAATAATAATAACAATAAACTTGATTTACTCATTTACTACTACTTTAGACATCAAATGACCGTAGAATAGACAGAATAATATAGCTCTCATTTACAGTACAATAATTATAGTGTGGATGTAATGAGTTTAAGTGGCAGAATGTATTAAAAGGCTATAAGGTGAAGAGGTACGTCCTTAACTTACTTTAGATATTATTTTGAGATCTAGCCTCCCTAATGTCCATAGGCCGGGTGTTCCATAGTTTTATCTAGCCTGTCTAATGTCCACAGGTAGGGTGTTCCATAGCTTTGGTGCATAATTAGCAAAGGCTGCATCCTCGATTTTCTTTCGGCTGTGGCTTGGAACCTTCAATAGACCAGTAGTAGATGACTGCAATGTTCTTGGGGGCACCGGCACACAGTTGACAAGACAATTGGCAATGTAGCTTAGTCCTGTTCCATTTAGTGCTCTGTAATGTACTAGGGAGGATGACTTTAAAATGCTTTAAAAGCCAGTGCAGTGTTAGCTACTCTGCCGCTAGGCTGTTAACTAGAACCAAGAGGAGATAGCACATCAGTCCAGTGTTAGCTACTCTGCAGGTAGGCTGTTAACTAGAATATTTCAATACCCGCCTGTCCCACCCCAACCACCCGAGCAGTTGACATCTCCAAATAAATAATGTCCAGCAATGTCAGGGACCAGTGAATTACCGTGAGATTCTCAGCTTCTTTCCATCTCATAGCGATACGTTTTTGGCTGCTGTAACGCCTGCTAGAATAATAATTTTCTGTTGTATGGATGTTGGTAATAAAGATATATCGTTTAGAAGTAATGTTGCTGCCATGAGTGGAATTGATATATTACAGATGCTTGATAGTTTAGTTGCTATAGATTTCCAAAAATGGGCTACTGGTGGGCAATCGCAGACCATATGCAAATTATGCATATGTGCCGGTGGCTTATAGAGAGCATAAAGTGCACCGGGAGTCACACAGCACACAGTTTCCTAGGAGTGAGATACGTCCTATGAATATAATTAAAATTAATTTGTTGGTGATTAGGGTTGCAGGAGGCTAATATACTGTAGCATTTTTCCAAACGTCGTTCCAGTCAAACTCAGGGTCTAACTCTGGGATGTCCCCTCGCCAAACAGCTGTGTGGACATAACAAGCGAAGTGTTTTGGACCTGTATGTAACGGTTGAGTCTGGAATTAAATGACACAAAAGAAACATAAAACTCTCCTCATTCTTCAATGGCGGTATGACAGAACGCTACAATATTATCTTTGATAGGCCTACGTGATGTTGGCTATCTTGTTAAGACCCATTTATAATACTATGGTGTATTGAACATATTATCTTTGATAGGCCTACGTGCAAATCTGTTGCACCATCTATCTACACCCTCACACAACTCTGTCGCTTTTTCGGGAGTAGCGGGGAACATAGGACCTTTTTTTAGTCGTGACGTGTACGTTTGAGAACACTACCGTAATGACAGAGAATGAAGCAAGCTGACATGGTCGGCCCTCACACAACTCGGTCGCTTTTTCGGTAGCAGGTAGCGGGAGTGCGGAACATAGAACCCGGGGAACATAGGACCCTTTTTATCGCGAGCGGGGAACATAGAACCCCACTGGACTGATGTGGTCTCTCCTCTTGGTTCTAGTTAGTAGCCTAGCTACAGAGTAGCTAACACTGGACTGATGTGGTCTCTCTTCTTGGTTCTAGTTAGTAGCCTAGCTGCAGAGTATAGCTAACACTGGACTGATGTGGTCTCTCCTCTTGGTTCTAGTTAGTAGCCTAGCTGCAGAGTAGCTAACACTGGACTGATGTGGTCTCTCTTCTTGGTTCTAGTTAGTAGCCTAGCTGCAGAGTAGCCAACACTGGACTGATGTGGTCTCTCCTCTTGGTTCTAGTTAGTAGCCTAGCTGCAGAGTAGCTAACACTGGACTGATGTGGTCTCTCCTCTTGGTTCTAGTTAGTAGCCTAGCTGCAGAGTAGCTAACACTGGACTGGTGTGGCCTCTCTTCTTGGTTCTAGTTAGTAGCCGTGCTGCAGTTTAGCTAACACTGAACTGATGTGGTCTCTGCTCTTGGTTCTAGTTAATAGCCTAGCTGCAGAGTAGCTAACAGTGGACTGATGTGGTCTCTCCTCTTGGTTCTAGTTAGTAGCCTAGCTGCAGAGTAGCTAACACTGGGCTGATGTGGTCTCTCCTCTTGGTTCTAGTTAGTAGCCTAGCTGCAGAGTAGCTAACACTGGACTGATGTGGTCTCTGCTCTTGGTTCTAGTTAGTAGCCTAGCTGCAGAGTAGCTAACACTGGACTGATGTGGTCTCTGCTCTTGGTTCTAGTTAGTAGCCGTGCTGCAGAGTAGCTAACACTGGACTGATGTGGTCTCTCCTATTGGTTCTAGTTAGTAGCCTAGCTGCAGAGTAGCTAACACTGGACTGATGTGGTCTCTCCTCTTGGTTCTAGTTAGTAGCCTAGCTGCAGAGTAGCTAACACTGGACTGATGTGGTCTCTGCTCTTGGTTCTAGTTAGTAGCCGTGCTGCAGAGTAGCTAACACTGGACTGATGTGGTCTCTCCTCTTGGTTCTAGTTAGTAGCCTAGCTGCAGAGTAGCTAACACTGGACTGATGTGGTCTCTGCTCTTGGTTCTAGTTAGTAGCCTAGCTGCAGAGTAGCTAAAACTGGACTGATGTGGTCTCTGCTCTTGGTTCTAGTTAGTAGCCGTGCTGCAGAGTAGTTAACACTGGACTGATGTGGTCTCTCCTCTTGGTTCTAGTTAGTAGCCTAGCTGCAGAGTAGCTAACACTGGACTGATGTAGTCTCTTCTCTTGGTTCTAGTTAGTAGCCTAGCTGCAGAGTAGCTAACACTGGACTGATGTGGTCTCTCCTCTTGGTTCTAGTTAGTAGCCTAGCTGCAGAGTAGCTAACACTGGACTGATGTGGTCTCTCCTCTTGGTTCTAGTTAGTAGCCTAGCTGCAGAGTTTTGAATGAGTTGGAGTCTTTCTGCAGGGTTTGTTTTCGCGAGGCCGGTAATTGGGAGTGCATTACAGTAGTCGAGTCGGCTTGAGATAAAGGCATGGATCCGTTTTTAAGCGTCCTTTTGATTTATAGAAGGACACTTAAACGTTTTCATGGTTCTATTACAATTTCAACAATTACAAACAATAACAGGTCAGTTTACCCACCAGTTCTAACCAGCAATATCCATCCGACACTATTTCCTGCTTTTTTTCTTTTACCACCGTGGTTATGACCTGCACACAGAGCCAGAACATGACTACTCCAATGATCATCTCATTTTGTCAAAGCGTTTTTGGCCCATCACACTATAATTTTTTACAACAAGGCATTGAAACCCTGCCTAGATTGCCCCGAAGCCTTTCGAGTTAATGATATACCGCTCTTTACTTCTTTGTGGTCGGTCATAACGCTGATGATGATGATGATGATGAAAGCAGTGGCGGGAGGAATGTTCCTGCTCTATGGAGAATTGCGAAGACCGTGGCTGGGTCTTCGGAGAAGATTAAATCTAATAGCGAGTGATAGTAATCTGGCCAGGTCTGCGCGCTGGAAGACACACTCGCACGGAGTCGCTGTCCTTACGGAACTTCTTTAAAAAAAATCGCTATACATTTTTTTTTACAGCTTCTTGGACAAACGCCGGAATATTAAAACATCTTTTAAGAATCACCAACCAGGGTTTCTGGCTATTACCCACACCTCAGAGAGGGCTGACAAATTATACCAGTTAACATTGCAGAAGACGATGGGGGGAAAAAAACTAAAAACGGAGTTATTCGAGTCCAACATCAACATAAATTACTCTTCTGGTCACACGGCTCACATTGGGAACGGCAGCCAAAACTGTGAGCCCATCCCTTGTAATCGATCGTGGGGTCAGAGAAGTCCGCTTAGATGTTTATTTGTGCAATTAATTGAGAGATTAAGTGTGTTGGCAATGTTATGGGGGGGATCAGAAAGCCTGATAGCCCAACGATTTTTGAAGCATGCGTGCGCACGCACAAACACACACACTCGTATTGGCTGTGTGGATGTAGTACGTCGTCGCTGGATGCGACTCAGGGATGACAATCAGGAGTCAAGATTAGGGAGACGCATGGATTGTGGGATACAGCCAAGAGTGACTCTCTCTCTCTCTCCACAGTGATATTCTAGACGGATACAGATACTCCGGCTTTATCTCATGGCCCATGCATGCCGTCACCTACAGCACTCGTCTCTGGACATTGTTAACCCTAGGCGTCATTCTAACTCGCTGTTTGATTATAGAAGGGGGGGGGGGGGGGGAAACACAGGTAACGCAGAGAAGCGGTATGCGAGTACTCTTTTGAAGAGCGTCTACTTTTGATGTCTGATCTCCTTTCTTCGCGTGCCTCAGTGTTATACGTATCATTCAGCACCACAGCGCTCCTGAGTGACAGGGGTAGGAGAGAAGAGAGAGAGAGAGGAGGGGAGGGGTAGGGTAGCTCCCCACGGGGTGTGGTCGTCATGCCTCCACCTGGCAGTTAGTGGAGGTGACGTAGTTTAGCTTGTGGCAACACTGTTTATTTTCAAAATGACAGCAGTTTTTTTTTTTCAAATCTCTCTTTCTCCCCCTCTTAGGCTATAATTATGTTCACACTGCAAGCCTTAGTTCTCAATTCTTTATTTTAAATGTTTTAATATGGCCAGTGTGACTGACATTAACAATGATGGACGTAAACATGGAGGACACTGAAGTCAGTTGATGGTTTAACTTATACGTTGAATGCAGTGGAGGCCATATAATTAAAACAAATCAGACCTGTATCTGATTTAGGGCCACATGTTAAAGTGGCCCAAATCAGAATTTAAAAGGTTAGATTCCATGTGTGCTGTTCACACTGTCATGAAAAAAAGAGATCCGAGTCACATATGAGCAAAAACAAACAAACTGCAGTCTGAACACAGCCGCTCTCTCTCTCTCTTCCTCTCTATCCATCTGTCCGTCCCTCGTCCTCAATGTCTTCTTCACTCAGTCAAAAGAGGGAGAGGGTTTGTTACAGGATGCAGGCAGAGCAGAGCTTGTCACAGGGAGGTTGTGCAATCAGTATCACACACACACACACACACACACACACACACACACACACACACACACACACACACACACACACACACACACACACACACACACACACACACACACACACACATAGAGACGCACACACACAGACACACACACACACACACATAGAGACACACACACACACACACACACACACACACACACACACATAGAGACACACACACAGACACACACACACACATAGAGACACATAGACACCCCGCTGCATCACTTATGACTGAATATAGGAAGTGTGATGCATCATGACATAAAACATTTTCCATGGGGAGAACAATGATAATATAATTATATTCATATTTAAATTCCTTATTGCCTATATTTTAGGGCTGTCCCGGAATAAGGATTTGGATAGTCGACTTTGATTGGCAGAAATCTGCTGATAGTCGACTACCCCCCTGAATGCAAATTTTTTATTTAAATTTTTTTTGTATCATTGCATTTGGGCTGTGGGGGGTGCTTAATGTCTGAAGGAGTCGACTGAAGGCTTCTTGTCCTCTGCGAAAGCATGCAATTGGCCCACTGATGGATACATCTTGATATTTGTCTATTCTAGTGTGTTCATTAGATGGGTGAAATCCTCTTTCAGTGCCTTCAGTGTTTTCTTAGGCAGTATGCGCTCCATTAGTGTTAGCCACGCTTCTAGGCCTCTTTGCTTTTGGAAAGAATGACATTTTTTTTTTTTTTTTTTTTTATATTTGATTTTTTCCATTCGACTAAGAGGTTAGCAGTCGACTATGGCTCCTTCAATCGATTAGTCGACTATTTGACCAATTGGGGTCAGCCCTACTATATTTATTGTAACATATAATATAACCGGGCAGAGATCCTCATCTGCACCTTTGATTACACTTTTTCTTTTCTCATATTTTTATATTCAGAGTTAATTATATTGTTTACTGTTTACTTTTTCCCCTCCTAATTATATATTCAGATCTAATCCATACATCACCCTGCCAATACCTGTACCTCCTTTCCCCCCTACGCCATGCCACCCACATTTCCCCAATGGGATCAATAAAGGAATATCTTATATCGTATCTTATGGATGAATTTAAGATAGTAAAGATTGAGGTCAATCAAAAACATTCACAGATATACCAGTAGGCCTACTAACTGATGTATTTCCACATATACTTAAGATGTGCAGCGTTTCGGAAATCTCAGGATTTTATTTGATTTCGAAGAGAAAAAGTCTTTCAATCAATCGATTCTCTATTCATTACGTGCATAGATTTGATTCTAGTTTTCAAGTTTCTTTAATAGTTGTCATACAGAAGTACAGAATACTTTCATACAAAATGCTTCTTACTGTTACGCTCCAGAGACTGTGCTAGACAAGATAGTATCAAATAACATAGTATAGCATGTAATTTAGAAGTAGAAAATGAGGTCACAGTGTTCAGTAAAGACATATGTACAATGTTCGATGCAGAATAGACGTAACTGAGTTACCATATAATATACAATACTATGCAGTGTACTAATGTACAGTACTATATAGTGCAAAGCAGAAATGGGATGAGGTACAATTTAGGTACAATTTACAGTAAGGTGTACGAGTTGTAGTGCAATCCTTCATCAATAAATATAAAGTGTGGGGAGTGGGTGCTACAGTGTGTTTGTTTAAAGTGGGTGTGTGCTATAAAGTGTGTGGAGTGGGTGCTACAGTGTGTTTGTTTAAAGTGAGTATGTGCGTGTGGATGTGTGTGCTATGTGCGTTTGATGGTTGTTGTTGTGTAGTGTTCATTGTTCGTTTAGCAGCCTGATGGCCTGGGGATAGAAGCTTCTTCTGAGTCTTTCTGTGCTCGCCTTGAGACTCCGGTATCGCTTGCCTGACCGCAGCAGTTCAAAGAGGCAGTTGTTCGGGTGACTGGAGTCTTTAATGATTCTCTTAGCCTTGCCCCTGCAACGCTTGTTGTAAATGTTCTGGAGGGTGGGTAGCCCTCCCTGTATAAAGTTGAAGTTTTGAGTTACTTTTCCCATTTGATTTCCCAACTGTGGTAGACAGTTTAATAGCTCTCAAAGAAATCACACTGAATCAAATGTAAACCTTGAGTAAGATGTATTTTCCAGTTTAGTCCACTCAATATGAAACATAAATGCAATCATTATTCTTATTTATTTATTTAACTAGGCAGGTCAATTAACACATTGGACGCCAGAGGTCGCTGTGGGCGTATGGTCGTTTGTGCCAGCGCTGTAATGCAATGGGGGTAGATGCCGTTGTTTGTAGTGCTAAAACTATATTAAATATTATAGCTATGGATCTAATAACAACGTCGATTGTCAGTGAGTTTCTTCCGGTCAACATGCAAAAAACAGAAAAAAATGTCATCCATACATTTCCGTTTTATACCGTGGTGAATATGAGTATAGTTTTAGAGTGATCCTGTGTAATCCCAGGTACTCTGCTAAACAGCGTTTTAGTGCAATTCACTAAACACGTTGCCATTTCTCGCCTGGATCAATAATCAATCTGAAATCAACGCTAGATTATCGGTATTATGTTTCATCATGCATGCAGGAAAGGGTGGGGGGGGGGAGGTCACCCCTCCGTGCTTTGATCGCAACCAACGGGACACCGGCACACACACACACAGACACACGCTGCGATCGTGAGGAAAAGATCATCGGATCAACGCAAGATTGATAATATATAGTCCTTACCTTGTCTATGATGTACTGCAAAAAGAATAATCCAATTATCTGATCGTCATTCACAAATACTGGTCGCGATCGTGTGTCCAACGTTATCCACCAAAGAAAATTAACGGGGGGGGGCGGGGACCCTCGTCGATGCCGTCTCTATAAGCGCTTGTCCTGCTGGAGTGTTTAGACCCCGCCTGCATGCTGCAGCTCGGCCAGGAAAACAAACCACATCGTTCCAAATGGAGTACAATAGCGGCCGTAAGGCATTAGGCGGTGGTATCGGACCGTTGCGGTCTCAGACAGAGTGCCACACAGTCTGCAGCATAGCAGGATGAATTATGAATGGAAATAGCGAATAAAAGAAATAACGATCCAATAATGAGTTTACTCATTGTTGGCAGAATTCGATTGGCGGGCTATAACGAGTTAACTCGTTTTTGGCGGCCATTGTGTTGAGAACAAATTCTTATTTACAATGACTGCCTGGCGAGAGGACAAAAAGGCCTCTCGAAGGGTAACTGGGAAAGGGGACAAAAACATAAAATTAAATAAATAGACGATACATACATCACAGAGGTAAGGGAAATAATTAAAAAACATCAAGCTAACAACCAAATACAAGGTATGTAATACATTAAGCAGAACAGACAAGTTACAGTTAAAATAGTTGTGATAGAGTCCTTAAAAGTAGTGAGGGGGGTCCATTTGTCCATTTTCAAACTTTTGCATCTCGTTCCAACTGCCCAAAGGAAGTGCTAACATCAAGCGAGATATGGTGAGCAGCTCTGCTGTTATACGGAGTAGACGAAAACGGAATGGAATTTGTGAATCGATTTTGATTTGAATCGGTAGTGATGTGAATCGCAATCCTTATACAAATACTTACGCACACACACACACCAAAGGTCCCTGCATGTAATGCAAGGCAACTCAACGCACACGTTCCACTTCTCCAACGCGCTACAACATCCGCGCCTGTATGTACAGCATCTTGAGTGGTTATGAACATGTTTATAAAACAGTAGACATGGAGGCGAGAAACCAGGTGGCCGCCTTCCAAGGAGCCAGGGAAATGGGAGATGCTTCATACCAGCCCTCGTGCCTTTTGCCCCGATCGTGATTCGTTTGACCTGTCAAGGCGCCGCTCACAGCGAGAATTCCTCACTCCAACGCTCGGCAGTCCCATTTTAATCTCACGTGTATACATATGAGCGTATAAACACAAAGCTATACGACGCTACGCAAGTCAGCAGTTCATTAGTTTGATATCCAGGTGTTTGACGGAACATAAGGCCGCGTATTATTCACGTTGCTCGGATGTTATCAACAACACTGCAGCCTTGGCTTCACACCAGATCCACGAAGGAAGATTACATTGTCATTGATGAAGTTATCCTGTTGTTGGGAAGCGAGGCGGGCCTCGGATGGTTTGTTTACGCAAGCGCCAGGCCAATCCATTATCTCCTGATAAATCCACGTTAAGACGCAACATCCACAAGAGATGATCCCAAAACGTTATTTCTGATTGCTTAAGCCGTTTTATTATCATTACCTGGGATTATGTTGTTTTGCTAACGCTGGAATATTAGCAGCACTTGTGTGTGTAGCAGTGTAGTGTGAAGAACAGGATAGAAGGGCGTAGCAGAAGTTATTTTTACACATCCGGCCATGACACCTTCCATTAGGCCATGACACCTTCCACGAGGCTACGCTCTCTAAAAGCAGATGTTTCTCCAGATAACATGTGGGCATGACACCTTCCACGAGGCTACGCTCTCTAAAAGCAGATGTTTCTCCAGATAACATGTGGGCATGACACCTTCCACGAGGCTACGCTCTCTAAAAGCAGATGTTTCTCCAGATAACATGTGGGCATGACACCTTCCACGAGGCTACGCTCTCTAAAAGCAGATGTTTCTCCAGATAACATGTGGGCATCAATGTGATCCCCCCCCCCCCCCCCCCCCCTCTCAATTTCAGTTTTGGAGATCAGACAGACAGACAGACAGACAGACAGACAGACAGACAGACAGACAGACAGACAGACAGACAGACAGACAGACAGACAGACAGACAGACAGACAGACAGACAGACAGACAGACAGACAGACAGACAGACAGACAGACAGACAGACAGACAGACAGATCCAATATCCAATAGCTCTCATGGTTGACATACGTTACTTAAGACATAAAGAAAAGTTAAAAGTTAAAAAAGGTGTCCTGCCAGGGTGTGATGGAGAGGGTGGCTGTCATTCTTCATGATGTCCTGCCAGGGTGTGATGGAGAGGGTGGCTGTCATTCTTCATGGTGTCCTGCATCTTACTTCTTGTGCGTCTCTCCACCACAACCCCCACTGAGTCCTAGCTCCTACCCTAGCTCCTACCCTAGCTCCTAACCTAGCTCATACCCTAGCTCCTAACCTATCTCCTACCCTAGCTCCTACCCTAGCTCCTACCCTAGCTCCTAACCTAGCTCCTACCCTAGCTCCTAACCTATCTCCTACCCTAGCTCCTACCCTAGCTCCTACCCTAGCTCCTACCCTAGCTCCTAACCTAGCTCCTACCCTAGCTCCTACCCTAGCTCCTACTACCCTAGCTCCTAACCTAGCTCCTACAGATACGAGGTGTTCATCCAACAGCACTTTTGAAAATCCACGTTTTTTTTATTTATTATTGGTTCAGTGGACATGGTTCTGTGTTTCACAAGTGAATCTATAACGAGCCACGATTGGCTCTTCGTGGAACTACAGTGATTCCATACAGAACTGTTAGTGGTCCCTTTTACTCCCTGCTCCATATTAGGAAAATAATGGGAATACTATTGTTATGGTTTGACACCGACCCCAAACGCAACGACACAAGAGAGTTGGATTCAGAGTTGCCAAATACAAGGGCTTGTTTATTTGGTGACTAGAATAAGTGAAACAGGGAAAGCAGGTCAACAAGAACAGGTACAATGAACAAGGGGCAAAGTTCTGCTGCTCTGCAGCTTCTCCCGGAAGGGTAGTCTTGGGAAGCAGGAGCAGACCTCTGTACCGCTCTGCAGACTCTCACGGCGGACCTCTCAGATGTTGTGCAAGACCGAGAGAGGGAGAGAGGGAACGGGTCAGTGACAGAGCAGACTTGAAACGAGCTGGAGGACAGGGTGTTATATTCTTCGTGTTAAACAACACAGTGATGTGCAATATTCCAAAAACAGCCCAAGTGATTATCTTCATGTAAGCACACAGTGAGCAAAAATCCAAACACCGTCCAAATGTGAAATACTATCTTCGTGTAAACACACAGTGAGCAAAAATCCAAACACAGTCCAAATGTGAAAACAATATCTTCGTGTAAATACACAGTGAGCAAAAATCCAACACAGTCCAAATGTGAAATAATATCTTCGTGTAAATACACAGTGGGAGGTGGAAGGTCCCGAAATATTATTCCATAAAGGAAAGGGCAAAAACGATAATGGCTGGGTGAGTGACTGTCTGACAAAAAGGTGGTAGACTTCAGTGTAAAGGTTACACACGAAAATAGGAAATAGGTCAAGACAGTCAATCTAGAAAAACTCACCCAGACGAGCTGCGTAAAGGAACAGGAACAAACAGAGGTGGCGAGCGCGCGCCACGGAGCAGGTATCCAAGCGAAGGCTTCTAGGAATTTCCTGGAGATTAGCACAGTGAAACAGAAGCAACGGGGAAAAACATCCAGCGACAAATCAAGACGAACCAACAACTTAGGGTGGGGAAAAGGGGTATAAATAATGAGGGATCGATTGATTGAAGGCAGTGACAGCTGGGGAATGTGATTGAAAAGCGTGGGGAAGTGAGGGAACCAATCAGCGACGTCTCAGATGACGTCAGCGGGGAGAAACGTGTAAACGAGGGAATTGAAATACTTGACAGAAAAAATGAATGAAAACAAAGCGAGGGTGGTTAAAGGAACAGAACGAGTGAGAAGGCAAGGACAGAAACCTCACAACTATTGGCCCTATGTTTCCAGGATCTTGTTTATCTTACTTTGATTTTGCACCAGAGAATCACCACTTGATACACCTTCCTGAGTGGGGTCCCTGTGTGCCGGCACACACACAAACAACACACACACACACACACACACACACACACACACACACACACACACACACACACACACACACACACACACACACACACACACACACACACACACACACCTACACACACACACCACACACACACACACACACACACACAGACAGACATATGCACGCACGCACGCACGCACACACACACACACACACACGTGCACACACACGCACACACATGCACACGTGCACACACACGCACACAGCGGATGTGGTCTTTGGATGCTCCCCAGGACATTAGTGTTGAGTTGTTGTTGGTGGTTAAATGATGATTCTCCGGAGAGGTGTAAACTAGCTGCCTGTTGGGGAACCTAGTGCCGAGCGTGCAGCGCTTCCTGTGAGCAGCTCTGAAAACCTCACCAGCCAGAGGAACAGGGGAAACAGAGAGAGACACACCGTCATGTGGAAACATTCACAGCCGGGAAGGTTACTGTCAACATGTACTCCGATAAATATTACAGATTGACACTTTGAATTGACCTGTACCGCAAACCCTATAGCCCTTTGTTCTTGGTCCACTGATCAAAACCGTTGCTTCCCTCGAACAAAGTTGTGATTGGAGGATCGAGAAAATAGGTAATTTAACCAGTAACTTGAATACTCGCAGACACAGGAATCAGATTATCATCTAAGACAATTTCAGGTTTCTTCTCCTCCAAAGTCCACTGTTATGTATATTTATAAATGTATTCCAGTTTGAAGACCGTCTTTTCAGTAGTGTTAATTATCATCATCTACAAGCAGTATCAACCATTATTTTAGTGTGTAAATGATGTGTCTATTATCATAGTCCAAATGCATTGCTTATGTTTGTCCGTAATCCATCCAGTAAGGACCCTTTTCCACCCAGAAAGTATCCAATCTGATTCCTGTGTTTTATTGCAGATTACAGTTGCTGTATTTTGGTAATCAGATTACAGTAATCCTGTTCACATAACGTAACCCTGTAATCTATTGCCTGGTAGAAAAAGAAAAGGTTTAATCATAAAGAAAACAAAATGATGGGTCTTGAATCATGTAACCCAAAACTTGGCAAGATTGCAATAAGGGACAATAAATTACTATACTCTTTGTATGAACAAATCAATGTTTGAGACATTTTGGCTTGTCAGGGGCGCCATCTTTTCTTTTTCCCATTACATAATTTGTTTGCTGAGAGCCTGGATTTAGGCTAACTGTTGATTTAGCCATATATTGGAAAAAAAAGAAAAGAAAAAAGAAAAAGCTTTGTGGGGGCGACAGTGGTTCAGGAGGTAGATCGGTCGTCTGGTAATCAGATTTCCACCTGGCAGTGTGTCGAAGTGTCGTTGAGCGAGACACTGTACATGTAACCCCCTAACTGCTCCCGATGAGCAGATCGGCACCTTGCATGGTCGCCTCCGCCGTCGGTGTGTGAATGTGTGAGTGAACGGGAGGCATAAGTCGTAAAGCACTTTGGATAAAAGCTGGTATATATAAATGCAGTCCATTTTGTTTTCCTCTTGCACGTCACTGATCCTCTTCTTCTGTTGTTCTACCTTTCGTCTCTCTCTACACGGACTACAACGTATGGCATATATCATGCTAGTTAGGGTACTTTATGTATACTGCACCTACTGTTTAGCCTAACTTTACTATAATTGTATTGCCTATATTTATGTCTTTCTACTATTACCCTGCCCATACCTGTACCTCCCCGAGCCCCTCCTCCCCCGTGCTGCTGCTATGACGCCCGAATTCCCCCAAGCAAGGGGGGATCAATAGAGGAACATCTCATCTCATCTTATCACTCTCTGTCTCCCCCTCTCTCTCCTCCCCTCTCCTCCCCCGCCGCAGCCCTCAAGATGAAGATCAAGGAGGTGAAGAAGGAGAAAGGCGACCGGAAGCTGATTGCGGCGCAGAAGAAGAAGAAGGTGCTAAAGCAGGGCGTGCTGCGCAAGAAGGACCTGAAGAAGCTCACGCTCTACATCAAGAACGGCGCCAACTGCCCCTGCGCCCAGCTGGACAGCCTGGGCTCCAACTTCCTCATCATGGGCCGCAAGGTGGACCAGCAGCTGCTGCTCATGTCCATCCACAAGTGGGACAAGAAGAGCAAGGAGCTGAAGTTTGCCATCAAGTACATGAAGTCGCACCAGTGTCCCACCTACCACACCGTCTTCCAGTGACGCGAGTCGTCGGCCACGTTCCTAGTAACTCCCGAATAATCTCCCCCCCCCCCCAACCTTATTCGGTTTGCTCGCTCCGCTCTTATCTCGTCCGCACCGACCCTCCCCCCCCCCCCCCCCCCCCCCCCCCCGGCCGTTATTTTCCGATCTGTGACTTAGGTTTCCTATATAAGCCCCTTGATCCACGCCAAAAACGCATTAGTCTTCCCGCTAACTACTCCTATAGGGAATCGCAGGCATGGCCATGCTTTTTATTCTATAGCTCAGCCGTGGAAAGAAGCAGCTAATCAAGGTCTTCGTTCTGATCTGATCTGAGATCAATCGAGTGTTGTGGTAGAAAGGGGCGGGGGGGGGGGGGGGAATAGAATGCTGCCTTTGTTTTTAAAAAAGAATAATAATACAAAAAAGAATAATTGTCCACAGGGTCCCAAAGAAACGACATTTCATACTAGATAACTAGATATTATTTTTCTACTTGTGTGTTTTCCTTGTAAGAAAAAAGTTTAAATAACAAACCAGATATTTTGGTACTAAGAGACATTGTTTCCCCTCGCTGAGATTTCTTCATCGCTATAGGATCCTCCAACGCAACTCTATTTCCCTCTTTATCTACAGTAAACACATCACTTGTACAGTATGGTATTCTACAGCAATCATGTTTATATCAGTTAGATGTTAGCGTCGGGGGAGCGGGAATCTGAAGACATACGAGGGAATGCAGGAGGGCGAAACGCTTGTCGGAGTGATTTTTCATTTGTAATTATTGCAGAAAGGAGGAGGAGAAGGTTTCTCTCTGTGTAAAATAAAGGGCTTTAGAGAATAAATACATTGTATATGAACCGTGTGATGGGCCAGATACCGCAGGCACTGACACTCAACGAAAAGGACGTCCAAATGTACGTAGAAGATCCATTTAACAGCATTTGTAAAAAGTAAAAAGGTAGATGTTTGAGATGAAAGGTAGATGATTCGAGAATTTCTTTTTTCCTTCCTCTTGCCCCGATCCGCCCTATTGGAAGAAAAAACAACAACGAACGGAAGAGACAGAGGAAAGAGAGAGAGAGACTGGATGGACGCTTCCACTGACTGTTGCACAACACAGCTACCGTGGGACGAAACAAAATGAAATGGAGGGCGAGAGAGAAGAGAAAGAGTGAGGGAGAGGACATCTTCCTGAGAAAGAGAGAGAGAGAGAGAGAGAGAGAGAGAGAGAGAGAGAGAGAGAGAGAGAGAGAGAGAGAGAGAGAGAGAGAGAGAGAGAGAGAGAGAGAGAGAGAGAGAGAGAGAGAGAGAGAGAGAGAGAGAGAGAGACTCCGGACTGAACCAACAATGTTGGGTGGGAAAGTCTCTGGTTCTCACTTTTGTTTTTTACTACAGTATCACTATTCAAATGTTTTCCTTTTTTTTTTTTTTTTTACTGAAATCAATATAATTTGCTTCAATTATACTTTTATGGTATGAAAACAGAAACATACAGACATAGCATCTCACTGTTGCTGTAACAATAAAAGATTAAATTTAACTTTGACAATAATGTTTTTTTAATCAGTTAACCTGTAAGTAGTCCTGTTACTGAAAAACCTGTTTGTTTTACAAAAAAAAATGTAATGAATAAAATATACTTGAAATTTTTATGAAGTTTGCCTTCTGAAAAGTGCAGTTTTTATCCTAAACATAATCGCACAAAATAAACATAAAGCACACACACACACACACACACACGCACGCACGCACGCACGCACGCACGCACGCACGCACGCACGCACGCACGCACGCACGCACACACACACACACACACACACACACACACACACACACACACACACACACACACACACACACACACACACACACACACACACACACACACACACACACACACACACACACACACACACACACACACACACACACACACACACACACACACACACACAC
Source organism: Notolepis coatsorum (assembly GCF_963971535.1). Lineage (NCBI taxonomy): Eukaryota > Metazoa > Chordata > Actinopteri > Aulopiformes > Paralepididae > Notolepis > Notolepis coatsorum. The sequence goes on along the minus strand of NC_140173.1, from coordinate 58,776,249 downwards.
ACACACACACACACACACACACACACACACACACACACACACACACACACACACACATGCTTATAAAGCAACAGAGCCCAGAATCACTGTGTCCTTCCATGGGAAGCTAGGCAAAACAAATAATATGTCATTTTCAATATCTCTGTTTGTAGATTAGGAACAGCACATGGTATGATACTCTCCTCATGGTTTGTCCAGAGCTGCCACCCCAAGCATCTGATTTCTAGAAGTCCTCAATATGAATTTACTCAGCCTCTCTAAATCATTTAATTATTGGCAGTGATTTGCTCCAAACTGTCTAGTCTGTTGGAAACTGCAAAGGAAGAAGATGAATTTCATTCCAAGAACATTGTTAGCTCTGTCTCATTTGTGAGACAAAGTGTATTCTGTGCTACAAAAACAGAAATAAAACAACTAATATGTCAATAGCCCTACTACGTTTCAAAGGTTACATCCTGACACATTTATAATTTTTAAGCTGTGTCTTTGCAAGTTTTCTTTTTTAAAATAATGAAAAGATGAACTCAATTAATCATTAGAATAATCAACGAGTACTAGTTTTCCAAAATATGAATTAGTGACAGGCTACCATAGTTTATGTACTGCTGTGTACTAGACATATTTCACATACTTCTTAAACGCGTTGAACACTAACCTTTGTGCCAACGTCAGGGTGCCGGTGAGATGGCCATCTTGTGTTACTAGAGCTGGGTGATATGGAAGAAATGTATATGACCATAATCATAACAATTATTTCCCAATATCAATATACATCACAATATTAGATTAGATGATATTAGATTAGATATCTGCTTAAAGGTGCTATACGTATTCATTTGAAAAAATATTGTTTTTGACGGTCTGAAAAATATGAAATTAAAACGAGTGTTAAGCAAATGTGTGCTTAAAAGTAAAATAATCTGCCAGTGCAGTAAGCAAATCTTTGCAATATTTCTTGAAATAAGTAAAGATATCTAGCATTCCATTTAGAGTATCTATAGTGTTCTAGACAGTAAGAAGAAAGAAGTCTTCCTTCTTACTAGGGATGCTCGATATTGGCTTTTTTACCGATACCGATATACCGATATTGTCCAAATCTTAATTTCCGATACCGATATCAACCGATACCAACCGATACCGATATATGCAGGGTTTCCCCCCCCCAAAAAAACTGAATCATTTCAGGTAATTAACATTACATATCTCTTGTTGTGGAATTAACACAACATTATGCATACTTTTGACAATAAATAAAATCAGAATTTGTTCTTACTTGCTTCCCTGGGTAAATAAAGGTTATAGAAATGTAAGAAAAACCCGATAACGATATTTTCCGATATCACATTTGAATGCCAATATCGGTAGGCCGATAATATCGGACATCCCTACTTCTTACTGTCTTTTTACCTTCTTACTGTATTTTACTATTATCTACTATACTTATACTACTACCTACCTATCATGCTAATATGTCTATATATACTACTATGCACTCAGAGTGTAACACTCAAGTTCAACACTATTTGATGAACAACGCCACTGACCCTTAGCTGCCAGAGATGTACCTTCCTGCTGACTTGTTGTTCACAATTTGTAAGTTGCTTTGGATAAAAGCATCAGCTAAATGTGAATGTAGAGTAAATGTTCTCTCTCCTGATTGGGTAAAGTGGGAACGGGATACCAGAAAAGAACATTCAGTTTACGGCAGAGCTGAGGGACTGGGAGACCCATGTTACTGACCAAACACTCTAGATCAGTAATGGCGAGAATGTAGAGCTATTTAACACTTATTTTTTAACAAAGAAATACCATATAAGCTTGAACAAAGAAATTCCATATACATTTTGCATAGCATTAATTTAGACAGCAGAATTGTGTACCATGGTATGTAATGCTATCATAGTTTCATCACAAAATTATCCCAATGAAATACAATAGGCTAAACGATACCAAATGATTGCCCAATCCTATACTTTGCCATTTCTTTAAAAACAACACAAGATATTTGGTTGAGCATATGGCTTGAACCCCGAAAAGAGCAAAGTAAACCAAGACCTCTTGTGGCAAATGTAAAGATTGGGTCCTTGACTTCAGCAAGAAACTGAAGGGCACACAATTGAGTAATCAACATCCAGCAGAAGTAGTAGAAAAGTGACGAAAGCTCATCCCAATCATGAACTCGCTCAAACAAAAAGAAAACAAAGTCCATCTTGCAGTTGACAAACTACAAACCATGTGAATGGTGAGATACAGGAGTAACAGGACTGATGGTCTACAACACGAGTAGCAATGTGGGAAACAACAACAGACTGAGGAAGCATGACGTCACTCTACTTGCAGACTGTGTTGGGCAAGTTACTCAGGAAGTGTAATTAGTTACTTATTACCGATTACTCCTTAAAAAATAATTCTAATATTTATATATAATAAAATAATTAGGGCTGTCAAAATTAATGCTTTAACTTTAGAGATTAATTTAAATTATTTAAAGCATTAAAATAAATTAATCTAGATTAATCTATCGAGTGAAAAATCTTCAATTTTAGCGCCACGGATATAAGAAAGAGGTCTAGCTGAGTCAATGTTGATGGTTTTGTTGAACATTTGTATTTCACAGGAGAATACTTTAGGCCACCGCTGGTTAGAGAAGCGGGTTTGTGACCGGAAGGTCGCCGGTTCAATCCCGCGGCCGGCAGAAAAGATCTGGGCTGGGGAAGTGAATGAATAACTCTCTCCCATACCCTTAACACCAACCGCTGAAGTGCCCTTGAGCAAGGCACTAAACCCCCAACTGCTCCAGTGGAGTTGCTCAGTGGCCAATGGTGTCAGACTGTGGTTGTACTGAGCAGCTCCCAGGGCGTTCCTGAAAAAGAGCATTCATGCTCAGCGAATCTACCCTGGGTAAATAAAGGTTAAAAAAATATATATATATGTATTCAAAGAAAGCTATTAAAATAGTCTTTGAATCTAAATATACTTTCTTTGTGATGATTTTACATTAATTCCATGATTTTACTCAAGTAAATATCTGTTACAAGCTTCGGTTTTAAATAGAAACATGCTATTTTTAATCTAGATTAATCTAGATTAATTACAGAAAATTGTGAGATTAATTAGTAAAAAAATTATTAACAGCACTAAAAATTATATAATAAAATAATACTCTCTCTCTTTCTCTGTTGGCAGCTTGACATTGGGTCTCATTCCCGAACGGATTTACGACCAAAAATGTCCTCTTAGGCATATTTCTGCCCATTTAAGACATATTAGGGCTGGTAGCGCGATTCCCCAAATTTTTCTGAGATCAGATTTGATCGTGGTTGAGAGCAGATTTAAGAGTGCTGAGGAGCACACTTATGATTGATTGACTAATTGAACATTTTATTAACTTGACAGACTGTGTTCTCATAGTGATTCCTTCATGTTAACGCTACAGGCCTCCTTGGAATTAATTACTTAATCATAATTAAAATAAATATGACAATATTTGTACGATAAGAAATTACGCATTTGATGTCGGAAAAATAAATAATATGGATTCATCTGATCACAGGGCAGCTGAATTAACCATATCTGAACCAGCTATTTTGGACAAATGTATAATTACTTTAATTACTCAGATATTCAAACACAATTATGCAATTATTGTGAAATGATTGAAAATAATAATTATGTAATGCCTTCTGTGGAATTAGTATTTCTTATTTGTTACACATCTGTTTTAATGATTAATTATATACATTTGAAAGAATGCAGGTCAACATGCAATATATCCCATTGATTGGTATACAATGGGACAGACCTTTGCTATAAACCTGCATTCCTTCGAATATATCATTAATCAATTAAACTTATATTGAAATACACTATATAGCCTATACACCAACACTGAAATGACAGTGGATAAATAAATAAATAAGAACTAAAGCTAATCACATGGAAATAGACTGCATTAATGTTCCATAACAAGTATTGTGTGCGCCAGTATGGCCTACATGTCTAATGAACAGTATAGGCTTAATATATTCTAGTTACTTGTTACATTAGAATTTAGTAGATACTATATGCTCTGCCTCTGCCCTACGTACAGTATAAGTACAGACTGTACCTATACTGTACGTAGGGCAGAGCATATAGTATCTACTCAATCCTAATGCAACAAGTCATTAATGGAATAATAAGCCTATACTGCGTTCATTCATTACGCCGTAGGCATTAATGGAATAATAAGCCTATACTGCGCTCATTCATTACGCCGTAGGCTACAGTATACTGCGCGCACGCACGTGTGTGTGTGTGCGTGTGCGCGCGCGCTGCGGCAGGTGTACCACGAGCCATACTATATATGTGACTGCAACTTGTTCCTGTTTGCGGACGACTCAGCCCTGCTGGTCTCTGACAAGAACAAGTTGCAGGTTGAAAAAACCCTCAACTCGGAACTAGGCAAAATCTGCATATGGCTCGCTGATAACAAACTATCATTACACATGGGCAAAACAGAGTCCATTCTCTTCGGTTCAAATAACAAACTCAACAAGACCGACGGCTTCTCAGTTACAGTGGGTGACAATATTGTCACAAGGAAAGACGAAATTACCTACCTGGGTTCCATCCTAGAGGCAAATCTTTCCTGTGACAAAATGGCATCCAATGTAATAAAAAAAGTCAACCAACGAACTAGATTCCTGTACCGGATCTCCTCTCTGGTAAACAAGAATACCCTGAAGACTCTGACAGGAGCACTCATTCAAGGGTACTATGACTATGCGTGCACCTCATGGTACCAAAGCACCTCAAAGGCGCTTAAAACAAAATTACAAACATCACAAAACAAACTGGTCAGACTACTACTTGACCTGAACCCCAGAACCCACCTCACCCCTGCCCACTTTGACAACCTAGGATGGCTTAGAGTAGACAACAGAGTACAGCAACTTGCAATGGGCCTGGTCTACAAGATACACTATACCAGGGGTTCCCAAACTTTTCAGGCCAGGGCCCAGAAAATAAGGCGTCAGAGAGCCGCGGCCCAATGCATATCGTCTGGCTTTTTTTTAATTTTTTTTTGCCAGGCGACCGATTTTTTAAGCCAAATATCACTTCAATCCTATTAAGTTAGTTCAAGTTAGTTATTCATTTATATGTGCTATTTATGAGAGGGCTAACTTGTTGCAAAATAATAATGATAATAATAATAGCCTCATTAAAATACTATTGTTGCTTCGGTTGTTTTCAGCGTTTTATGTGCATAATCTGTTATTTAGTTTGAAATGTTCGTTGAAATAAGTAGATTTTTCGTTTTTGTTTATTTATTAAGTTAATATAAAACCATATAGTCACATTTTAGAATACAATAGAATAGAATTTTAGAATACAACTAGAAACACTGTCCTGGCCTGCTTCTAAGTTCAGTGGCCTGACAAAAAAAAAAAAAAAAAAAAAAAAAAATTTAAATCATCTCGCGGCCCACCCGTGGCTGCTCGCGGCCCACCTTTGGGTCGCGACCCCGACTTTGGGAACCACTGCACTATACGACCGGGGTGCCCATGTACATGTCAAAATACTTCCCAAAGGTCAGTGAATACCACAACCACTACACCAGAGGAAGCTCAACAAATCATGTTAAACCCAGATTCGGCTCAAACAAGGGACTAAACACGTTTCGCAATTATGCCACAACAATGTGGAACGCCCTACCCAAAGCTGTAAAGGAATGTGAATCCCTGCCCACATTCAAAACCGCTCTTAAAGAGCACCTACGGGAGGCTGCAATTCGAAACTGGCCACCGTAAATGCCCAAAACCCCCACCACCTCCTAATAGACAGTCTCCTCCCCACCGCATGTATATATTCCCTCCCCGCCGTATGTATATTTCTCTCCCACCCACCCACCCCCCCCTAATGTACAGTCCCCTCCCCATCATATGTATATACTCTGTCAGGATCTAGGGGTAACAGTACTGTATATTGGAATACCGTTTATGTCACAAATGTATCAGTACTAAATACCTATATGTCCCTATGCCATAAATGCCATGTATGTTGTGTATGTCATAAATGTCTATATGAATTGAAAATGGGGGACCCTGATGGAAACAAGACAAACGACTTTCTCAGGTATGCATCCCCTTAACAATTGTATGTATTGAGCCGTACTGTATTGTACCCATTCTGCAATCTGTTAAATAAAGTTTTCATTCATTCATTCATTCATTCACAATACATTAATCTAATCTCATTTCGATGGGTCGCGCAAGACTCGCAAAGCACTTCCGCATCCATTTCCACACAGCTGCGTCATTACTTTGCCTTATAAGGAGCTCTGGAGGCGTTGTTTTGTATGCAAATTACCTGAACGGGGACGCGCGTTCGAGTTTAAGACATAATGCCATTCCCCAAGCAGATATCAGATCATATCACAGGTGCGACCGTTTCAGCCCCTTAAGACATATTACTAGCACGTTGGGGACTCAGAGTGAACTTGTAATTGATTCTGTCTCAGTCGGTTCCAAGATAAGTCTTCCAAGAGAACTATTTGGAAAATTTTGGGGAATGAGACCCAATTGTTCTTTGTGAATATATGTAACATCTTTGACCTGAAACCTGGCCACACGTCAGACCAACTGCTGAAGGCTCGACAAACAAGGCTGAGCTATATTATATGATTATATTCAACAAATAATACCTATAGTTAACACTTAAAACGAATAGATAAAAATCAATCCCACCTTCCAATACCCCATTCCGTTTACATCTATTGTTTTTCTAGTTTCCCCGCATTTGTTTTTCCCAAATCACACCGGAGACGGGAAGTCTCAACGGTCAGCCGATACGCTGTGTGACATCACCATCTCAGATGACACAAACTTAGAATAAGGACTGACCTTTTAATGATGGTTTCTGTCAAACCATCAATCACTAACCATTCACTCCACATCTAAAAAAAAGAATTCTGAAGCATATATAAACTGTCTGTAAAACCCTCGTTCTGTACGCACATTACAAACAGCTCTTGTACGCGAGACTGTGTGTGTCACTATTGGCAAAGGACGTCTTGTGTGCTCCAGCAGTAAACCATCGTTGGCTGTTAGACCAACTTGAATTCCACCCTTGACTCCTGTTTCAATCTCTGTTCAGCCGCCTCATAAATCAACCAAAAGATCTCAGCTTATTTTAATATCTAACAACTAAGCTACCTAAATCATAATGTGGTTAGTCTCTACTAAGCTGTCTATATGGTTAGTCTACTAAGCTGTCTAAATCACAATGTGGTTAGTCTCTACTAAGCTGTCTATATGGTTAGTCTACTAAACTGTCTAAATCATAATGTGGTTTGTTTCTACTAAGCTGTCTAAATCACAATGTGGTTAGTCTCTACTAAACTGTCTATAATGGTTAGTCTACTAAGCTGTCTAAATCATAATGTGGTTAGTTTCTACTAAGCTGTCTAAATCATAATGTGGTTAGTCTCTACTAAGCTGTCTAAATCACAATGTGGTTAGTCTCTACTAAACTGTATATATGGTTAGTCTACTAAGCTGTCTAAATCATAATGTGGTTAGTTTCTAATAAGATATGTAAATCATAATGTTAGTCTCTACTAAGCTGTCTAAATCATAATGTGGTTAGTCTCTACTAAGATATGTAAATCATAATGTTAGTCTCTACTAAGCTGTCTAAATCATAATGTGGTTAGTGTCTACTAAGCTGTCTAGCACTTTAGACAGCCTGCCTGTAAAACAAACAGAAGAAAGTTTGGGTTTGTACCAGAGGCCATTCGACTGGTGAATGGCCACAGTACAAGGAAAGGTCAGTAACATGCACCATTTGAACCCTTGATTTAAATTTTTTTTACGAAAGTGCACTTTTTTTGTACTGACCGAATCTATTTATTTATTGGACTTGTGCTTTGAAGTGTCATGTATGTCTCTTGTCCCTGTTTTGTCTTGTTTTGTCTTGAATGTGAAGAAATGCAGCTGTTTGCCGTATCATGCTCTAAATTGCCCCTTGCGGAACTAATAAAGTTTTTTTAATTGAATTGAATTGAATTGAATTGAATAAATCACAATGTGGTTAGTCTCTACTAAGCTGTCTAAATCATAATGTGGTTAGTCTCAACTAATATATAAGCTATATAAGCTATATATATATTATATATATATTATATTATAATATATATGGTGAGTCTCTACTAAACTGTTGAAGAATGCAATTTTTTTCTTCTTCTATTATTATTAAAAAATAATTATCCTCTTTTTCTCCGCATGATTTTCTGTGCTTTTCCTCCCATCCCAATTTAGTTGTTGTACTGACACCAGGATTCGAGACCGGAGTCTCTCGTATTGGTGATGAGCGCAATCTCCGCTGCGCCACCCAGCCGCCTTCTTCTTCTTCTATTTTTAGTCTCTGTCTGCTGTTGCTGTCAAGCCAAATGCCTTTGTGTTATTGTTATGTCTACAGTACATGTATACATTTCTTTTTAGCTTTTATTAAGTGTGTGTGTGTGTGTGTGTGTGTGTGTGTGTGTGTGTGTGTGTGTGTGTGTGTGTGTGTGTGTGTGTGTGTGTGTGTGTGTGTGCGTGTGTGTGTGCGTGCGTGCGTGCGTGCGTGCGTGCGTGCGTGCGTGCGTGCGTGCGTGCGTGCGTGCGTGCGTGCATGCGTGCGTGTGTGTGTGTGTGTCACAAGTGTAATGTGTGTGAAGTGAGGGTGAATGCGTGAGGGAGATGGTGGAATGGTGGATCCCTGTGTGTTTGTTATTTGTCGTCACCACCTTGTTTAAACAAATTTCACTTCCAAAAAAAAGTTGAAAAGGAAAAAGAACTGGAAGTTTAATACATAAATAAAAGAGGAGAACGTTACGCCTAAGGGAACACCCAGGCGCAACATAACAGTATGACTCCCAGCTCACAAGAACCACCAGCAACAAGAGCGATGCACTGCTCTGTTGTAATTTAGAACTGAACTTTGTAAAGAAACTCAGTGACTCTGACCAACCTCTCCATACACTGATGATCCTCCTCTACCATGTCAGCATGACCAGTGCCGACTGGGAGAAATGCGAGGCCCTGTGCGAGTTTTAAACGCGAGGCCCCCCCCCCCCAAAGGCAAAAACAAATTTAATAAAAAAATATTATATAATTTTTATTTTAATCTTTTTTATACAGTCAACATACTCCTAAACAATAGCGTTGCCCGAGGCTGGGCACACAGATACAGTCAACATATTCTTAAATAGTAGCGCTGCCCGAGGCTAGGCACATGACACAGTCAATGCATTCCCAAATAATAGCGCTGTCCGAGGCTGGGCATATGATACAGTCAACACATTCCCAAATAATAGCGCTGCCCGAGGCTGGGCATATGATACAGTCAACGCATCCTTAAATAATATCGCTGCCCGAGGCTTAGTGGCAATGCACCTGCACAGTCGCACAGCCGGCAGCAACAGGGAAAATGCACAAAACACCCCCGGAACCTGACAAACAAGCCCAAAGCCAGATAGGTAGATATAGAGAGAGAAAGAGAGATATATAGATAGAGAGAGGGAGAGAGAGAGGGATAGAGAGAGCGAGAGAGAGAGAGCAAGAGAGAGAGAGAGAGAGAGAGCAAGAGAGAGAGAGAGCGAGAGAGAGAGAGAGAGAGCAAGAGAGAGAGAGCGAGAGAGAGCGAGAGCAAGAGAGAGCAAGAGAGAGAGTGCGAGAGAGAGAGAGAGAGAGAGAGAGAGAGCGTGAGAGAGAGTGTGAGAGAGAGAGAGATAGAGAGAGATCCACGGCGGGAACAGAGCAGACCGCATCAAAAACTCACCCTAACGCAGAGTCAGGTCCAAGAGGAAGGAGACGACCGTGGAGAAAGTTCACCAGTCCCATCATGATATTGTCCCCCCCGTTGGGATGAACCCGGGAGTCCGCTCCCAGTCCATCCGCCACACGTTAGCACCCGACAACGTAGCCAACGCTAGCTAGCTAGCGTTAGCTAACGCTAGTTAGCTGTCCCTGCCCCCAGCCAAGCTACTAGCCGACATAGCTATAGCCTGACTGAAGGTTCCAACACGCAACAACTTTCATCCTCAGTCCATCCGCCGAACGTCCTCCCTCTCCGTCCCGGCACAACCCAATCACCACACCCGGTACCAACAAGCCCACGGCACGCGGCACCATCTCCTCCGCTCCGATGCTGCACATCTGGTTCTCTTGGCCAAGACATCCACTCGCTCCAGTGGACAGCGCCGAATAGACCCTGTACCTGGCTGTACCCCCTACCCTCGTGGATAATACCGGTCTTCTTCACATCTCTCTACCGACTACCAGACCGACGCCAACCAGCTCCCCCTAGTGTTAGTCCTCCCACCCCACGATGCTTTGCATAAAAGTAATTGAATGAAACCAATAGTATATCTGCAGAGCCGCAGAGCCCGGAACATTATTCTACAAACGTGTCTAATGTGAAATATATTAGCATGTAAGCAAAACTAGATTTTAGGTCTGTTATGGAAAGTGATTGTTAATATTCTATTTCTTTTTATTTAAAAAAAAAAATGTGTAAACAAAATGTAAAAAAAAGTTAAATTTTTTTTATTTATTTATTTTTTGCAAGGCCCCTCTTCCCGCGAGGCCCTGTGTGACCGCACTGCTTGCACACCCCCTGAGGCGGCCCTGAGCATGACCAACCTCTATATACTCATGATCCTCCTCTACCATGTCAGCATGACCAACCTCTATATACTGATGATCCTCCTCTACCATGTCAGGATGACCAACCTCTCCATACACTGATGATCCTCCTCTACCAGCATGACCAACCTCTATATACTGATGATCCTCCTCTACCAGCATGACCAACCTCTATATACTGATGATCCTCATCTACCATGTCAGCATGACCAACCTCTCCACATACTGATGATCCTCCTCTACCAGCATGACCAACCTCTATATATACTGATGATCCTCCTCTACCATGTCAGCATGACCAACCTCTCCATACACTGATGATCCTCCTCTACCATGTCAGGATGACCAACCTCTCTATATACTGATGATCCTCCTCTACCATGTCAGCATCACCAACCTCTATACTGATGATCCTCATCTACCATGTCAGCATGACCAACCTCTCTATATACTGATGATCCTCCTCTACCATGTCAGCATGACCAACCTCTCCAGATACCTGGACCACGGCACTGGCTCCTTGGTGAATCCGAGTGTACTTGTTGGCGATTTTGTCTTAGTCGGTTCCAAAGTGGTTGCCCTAAGAGAAATCTTTTGGAAATGTTGGTGAATGAGACCCAATGAGAATGGACTTGGGCTAAAGTGTTTCTTATGTTTTTATTGTTTTTTTATTACTGCAATGTAATGTACTGTATAATGTTGTAAGTTATGTTTTTGGACCCCAGGAAGAATAGTCTTTCACCCATGGGTGTAGACTAATGGGGATCCATCAAATAAACAAATAAGTGTGTCTGACTCTTAACCACCACACCTGCACGGACTACAATGTATGATGTATATCATGCCAGTTAGGTTACCTTGTGTATACTGCAGCTTGTGTATACTGTTTACCTTTACTCATACTCATAGTACATATTCAGATAAAATGTATTTATACTATATTTATTGTTACATATACCAATAGAGCATACAGACCGATCATCTGCACCTTTGTTTACACTGTTTATTTTTTCTCATATTTTTATATTCAGATCTAATTTAATTTCCTATATTTATGTCTTTCTATTACCCTGCTCATACCTGTACCTCCCCCCCTCCCATCCCCATGCTGCTATGACATTCGAATTTCCCCAAGGGGATCAATAAAGGAATATCTCATCTTATCTTAATGCAGTGTGAAGGGAGGTCTGGCTATGAGAGACGACACGTGGAGCAAAATATCAGAGCCGGAACTAAATGTATTCAGATGTAAATACAATGTGTTGCTGCGCAAGAGCCGTAAACACCGTTGCTCACTTGCCGTCACACACCATCAGTTACATCACCTGTGTGGTAGCGAGCGAGCTAGCGGGTGCTACGTTAGTTATCCAGCCCGGGAGAGAAAACAAAACAAAACAAAATGGAAACGTTTTTGACACCGGCAGGAGCTGAAAGAAAAGCCGATGCAGCCATGACATGATATGATGTGATACATGTGTTTTTAACCAATGTAACCAATAGTTACATCAGCCCGGGAAAGAAGAAAACTAAAAGACAGGAAACAAGAGGAAAAACAGACAAAAATACATGCAGGCCATCCAAGCAGACAGAGAACAGATGGACATAAATACACCTGTCACACTACGACACAAAACGTTAGGTTATGACTATAACCAAGTTCTGTTAACACTAGTGGACGCTCTGCGTCTCTATGCATATATCTCGCTTCAGCATATATACACTGAATAAATTTCAAAATGTACCTTTAAATGCCAGTATTCATCTGGCCACACCCCCATCCGCTTACCTATATAAGCAGGGGTGGTGCCACACACTCATCTCCTTCCCAACAAATTTCACCACAATGAAAAATCAAGGGCCGCAGCGGCGTCTAGACGCAGAGCGTCCACTAGTGTTAACAGAACTTGGTTATAGTCATAACCTAACGTTCTGTATCACTCTAGCTCCCACTCTGCGTCTCTATGCATAATAGGAGCTGAGCGGGAGCTAGAAGCTCGACAAATACACCCCGCTGAGGCCCCCCACAGCCATCAGATCAGGGAGGGCCGAGCCCCCCCGACCCACCCTAATGGAGGGCACCCCCCCTATTGGTGGCTTCACGGGAGGGCGACGGACCCGACCGTGCGAAGAGGCACTCAAGCAACTCAACGCACAGGGTGAGCAGACCGTGGCTTGACCCCACGACTACACACACGCACAACCCGCATGCCACCCGGGAACGAACGGAGGAAACAACCTCGTTACTGCCCCCAGAATCACGGGGTCAAGGGCAAACCCAACCCCGTGGCAAGGCCGTAGCAGCGGAGCGCGAAGGAAGACCCAGACCCACCAAAGGGACTGGACCCCTTGGAACGGGGGCCCGGAGAAGTCCATGATGCCAGCATCAAGACCCCACCAGGTGGGCACTTAGTGACCCCGCCCCCCACATCGCCAGCGTATTCGGACAAAGGCCCCTCAGCCGAGCGGGCCCTGTCCCCCCAATAGTACACCGCCTGGCACACTTACCCTGTAGAACAGGCAGTCAGCATGGCCGTAAGCACACAAAAAAGGTTAACCAACGGAAGCAGGCAGCGCACCGGGGAAAAACCAGGCAACAGGCTGTTAACCCTAGCCTGGAGACTGCGGACGAGACAGGCGCCAGAGGGGACAGCTGAACACAGCCGCCCCGGCGGAAGGGGCGTATGCTGGCGTTGTTGCATGACCAAGCCTCCATTTAAAAACAGAGAAGCTTGAGGCAGAGAAGGCTGACACGATTGGCAGACGTCATGAACGTGCAGGGGCACCCTCAACCGGTGAACCCGGGAGTTGACACTGCTCCAACACACCAGGGAATCAACCACCTTGGTGTTACCCAATGCGGTGGTTGTTCCTATAACCCCTCAAGAAAAAACTCCAAAACACACCTGCGGGTATACACTGGCTATACCGCAGTACAAGTGTTTCTGTTTTCAAAAAAGGGTTAACCCAGGCCTACGGGTCGACGAAACATTACTTCGGACCGGGCCTGGCGATACGGGAAGCACAGGGTCACCAGAGGAGGTCAAAGACCACCCCAATTTTTCCCACTGAAAAAAGCCTAAGTCCCTCAGGGTACCAGAACAGCAGATCTGCATCCCCGGCGGACAACGGGTTCAACTGATCCGGACCAGCGTGACCAGAACCAGTCCCGTGCCCTAACCACGCCGACATGCCTACTCCAGGAGAAAGGGCAGATATGCGTGTTGATCTTAACATGAAAAGAAGGCGCCACCCAGACGTTCGGGAGAACCGCGCCCGGTGGCCCACCCCCAGGGCGTGAGACCCCTCTACATATGTTCAGATCCATTCCGTCATCATCCCCCAGACATGAACGAGAATCCGTCGATAACCAACCCAGGTCGTGGGATGTGGTCGTTGGAAGAGGAAAAACCTCCATCGCAGTTGCTTTATAAAAACGCCGTTTTAACCTCAAGCAACCAAGGCGTGCCAGTCAGTCGCCTGTTTACAGCGAGCTAGCACTATACGTGCGTCGGGACACACCCACATCAATGAACAGGCTATTTAGACTTGTCATTGAATCCCCAAGGCGCCCAGGGGAACGACAAGAGGGGTGTGACACTTCCTAACTCCAACTCTTTTTTAATAGAAAAGAAGGAAGCACCAACAGTATGTATCCCAGTCTACACAGCAGGGGGTAAACATTTTTCACGTTTTTACATCCCACCACCCTCCCATAGGAAGTGTCGTAAATTAAATTGATCAAAATGACCCGTATAAGCATTACAGGAGGGATCAAAATCATCTAGCGGTTTCTGGAAAAGGCCATAGGAGAATTCAGTCAAAGGCTAACAGTGCAACCCTTCACCCTTCACCTAGCAGCTATAGGAAAAAGCCCAGAGTACCATAAAAATAAGAACAGATCAAATGGCAAACAGATGAAACCTCTTTCCCCACACAACAAAGTGGGAAGGAAGGCCCAATACTTAACTTCAAGTCAGAAAATTACGGCCTGAAGGCCAGCACCAGAGTTCTGTTTACTTTAGCTAAGCAGTCCAAACAGACCATTCTGGGATACCCACTGTTAGGTTGAGTGGGTACTATATTTCCATCTGTATGAGGGTCGCATTCAGGGACACTTGGGTAAATCATTCTAAAAGGAAACTAGTTCACATCCCCTCTGTAAGGTCACCTTGTAACGCTGTTTCGCAAGACCCAAATCACTTAGAGGGGAGACCTTCTAGCCAATAGGAAAGCAGGCTCTCTGGGGTGACGGCACGGGATGGCAAGGGCGGGGGGGATTCTCTCTTCTCTTATAAAACCTGCAGGTTGAATGATGGAGAAAGAGACAGAGACACGGAGACACCGAGACGCAGAGAGACACGCAGAGAGAACTGAGAAGCAGAGACGGAGAATCCACCCCACCAGAGTTCGAGAACAGAGCCGAGAAGAAACCTTCGAGACGAGCTGATTAGAAATAGAAATAATTGATTGCTGTAAACCTGATTGATTAAGCTGTTGGATATTCCAATAAAGCAACGGTCAGACCGTTTTCACCCGCAGCGCTGGCCTCCGATTCCAAATCTTTTATAAGACATTTGAACAAACGTGTGAGTACAATTAGCAGTGATACAGTAGCGATCCACTATACGATCCTGAGACTTTAGCAAATAGAATCATTGAAAAGACACGTTAGAAGGAGACGGGAATCCCCAGAGAGACTTCCCACGCGAGCTGTACAGATTGAAAAGAATATATTTCACCTTGAGCCATGTAAAAAATTGGTTTTAGGGCTCTCCGGGGAAGAGGCACTGAACCCATACACACTCAATAATCGAATTGAATCGAATACATACAAGATAGAATAGGACACCTTCTAGAGGGTCCACTCACCTTGACAATCTGAGGAGGAGGCTCTGTACTCTGAAGGAGGCTCCCTCACATGGAAGGAGGAGTCCGAACTCACAGAAGGCCCGAATAGGCGCTTGGTGAGGAGGAGCCCTGACCACCCCCCGAAAAACAGATCCATCACATGGACCTGAACAGCACACGGAAGTCCTACCAACAGAGACGCGCACGGTGACGTACTCTATGGCGGGGGAATTTCTGCGGTGCACACGCCCAATATTCCAGGCCGTGGGACCAGGAAACTCCCCCCCCCCCCCCCCCTCACCCCGTAACGTGCCGAACCGCAACGTGACAGGAACCTTGAAGGACAGGGGGTGTACCCCTGACCAACAGAAGGGGTAGAGGAAAGGTTACCAGTTCACCCCTTTACGACCCCACACCCATGATACGATGTAATGACAAAAAGAGAGTATGACACAGTCATAGTCAGCTCTATGAAGCGTTTGACAGCTTCACACAGCGCATGAGCTACACTGCTATCTGATTTTTACTAAGGAAAAAACACAGAATAGAGAGGGCTCTCTAAGAGCCCCGGTCCAAACTTACACATGTGCTTCTGTGGCCAGTCCAACCCAGTTGTAGGTCACATGACACACACAACCCATCATCACCTACAAAAAATGGCAAAAACACTCTACAGAGGAACGCCGTTTTTCATAATGAGAGAATACATAATTCTCGATTAGTATCGGCCACAGGCCTTGCTAAGCACACACGAAAGCGACCAACAATCTTTTCTTTTAGGAAAATAAATGTTCTCCAGCAGATTTAGCACAACCTCAGCAATCAAGCTAAGGGTTACATCGTATCCCTACCACACATTGACACAATGTAGTGCAACAACATGTCCACTCTGATAGGAGGATGAAGCAGTCCCCAGGGAACCGGGGGGAAAAACACAATCCTCCTACTTTACCCTTAATACGGCCAGTTAAAACAGGAAAACCTGTTAATATGTGAACACACTGTTTATTGTCATCACAGGCTGAGAAAAGAACCATTCTTTACTCATTTGTCACTAAGCATAGCTTCATAGGTTAGTTAACCCCCTTAGTTGTGAGTACACAGTACATATAAACACACATGATGTTTCTCACACAACAACCAGATCATTTTCACATCTGTAACAACAACCCGATTTGCACGGAGAAGCTAATTACCAGTGACAAGACAATTCACACATAACTCGCGTCGTATCCTAAATGTATTGCAGCAACACACGTTTTTGGAAAACATCGTTATTTACAAAACATTTAGAAGGTAAAGCCAGAAGACGTGTATAAGGTCTGGCCAAACCTTGTCCTACCCGGAGCGTAGATCAACGAAGTGCAGTCTCAAGACACCGTAGAAAACATAGCCGTCCTGTGTTGTTCGATCTGGGCAGCGTCGCCGCTCCAACCCGTCGCTACGGTCCCCTTTGTTGACGCAGGCTTTGCCGTCCTGGCCCAGGGCAGGTTCGACGAACATCCTCTGTCAAAGATGACGTCGTAGTCAAGAGTGTTTAAAACATGTTATAATCAAAGCACGTTCAACAGAGTAGCATTAAGCTAACGGCCGCTCCAACCGTCGGTCGCTACTGCCCCTGCCCGCGAGACGCCGAGCGAACGGCGCACGCGACCAGAGGGGAGCTTGCGGTGGCGCGCGAGGAGCCGGAGCTACCCCGCGCTGGGCCTTGGCCGATAGCAGCAAGCTAACGTTTCCTAGTGATCACAGCAGGCTAGCGCCGCAGCTAACAGCTGACTGGCTAACAGTAGGCCCAACCTATGTAGGCCACGCAGTGATCACAGCAGGCTAACGCCGCAGCTAACAGCTGACTGGCTAACCGCAAGCTAAGCAGCTATCACCTGAACTTGTACACAATGATATAACACTCACCCAGACAGGCCGCCATTCTGAAACCCTCCTCACTTTTTAAGAGAAAAGAGAAACAAGATGTCAACACAGTTTTACAACGGTGATTTTACCAACACCCGACGGAGCCAGCACAATACCCAACTGGCCTGTGTAGCTGACTTGAACACAGATCTTCCGCTATCGAACATCTATGCCCATATCTCCTCGTGAGGGAATACTCTCATTTGGATATGAAAGATGGGGCTTTAACACGGTGACAGAGAGATATCCACTCGTCCAGAAAACACAGGGATCACCAGTGTTAATGGTCGTGGCCAGTGATGCCAGTAACGCGTTACTAAGTAACGCGTTATTGTAATCTGATTACTTTTCCCAGAAAATAGTAATCTAACGCGTTAATCTTTAAAAGCCAGTAATCTGATTGCAGTTACTTGTCCAAGTGGCTGTGCGTTACTATTTCGTTACTATCTCATCATAAATTCATAATGCAGGCGGAATGCAGTATTTTATTTCGTTTTCGACAGTCAAAAATACATTTTGAGCTGTTTTTCTTATTTGGGAGTGACGTCGTGTGGCAGTGAAAGGGTTAAATAAACAATGTGTCCCGCGGCGTGACTGGACCCTCTGTCTGTGAGTGACTCTGCTTTGGTCCAATCACATTCCCCATCCACAGTCTGCGAATCAGAGGCAGAGTAGGGCGGGTCTTCACAGCACCTCATGTGACATATGCGCCAATCGTGTGACAGCAGGGCTCCGTCGTTACAGCCTCGTCTGCACGGAGAATTCCACCCCAAAACGCTCGTCTAAACGTAGCCTCAGTCACTACTTCACGTTTGTGTCAGCTAAGCCGGGTGAAAAAAACATTCATATGCGGAGGAAACAAAATACTGTCTACCGCTAAAAACAGCACATCCAATTGCATTGAAAGCATCTGGAATCACAACACTAGCCGACGCTTCGACTAGGTACAGGAGGACTCGGAGGCCAGCCAAACAGCAAAAGAGAGAGATTGTTTCTTTCCCTTTTGATTAATGTATATTTGATGGTGGCAGAGCAAAAGCTCTTATTTGCCAGATTTACAGTTAATTTACATGTTAAAGAGAGACTGATTGTATGTTTATAGAGAGACATTTATAAAAACAATTTAATAGTTACAGTTGATATAATTGAATAGTTCAGCCTGCATTTGTTAGATGTGATACACTGGTTTTGTAAAACCACTGGCTGGCTGCTCTAATGCTGTGAGCATCATAGACTGTTGCTTTACCATACTTGATGGTACAGAAGCTGAAGCACTAGTTTAACAATTTACGTTATGTGCAGAGAAACAAGTTAAAAACAATTTATGCACTTTCAATAAAGTGTTTAAAAAAACTGTTGGGAGAACGACGACGACTTCGTAACCTAGTTACTTTCAAAGTAACTAAGTTACTCTGATAATCAAGTAATCAGTAAAGTAACTTAGATTACTTTTTAAAGGAGTAATCAGTAATCAGTAATCAGATTACTTTTACAAGTAATCTGTGGCATCACTGGTCGTGGCCCACTAGTTAAAACTATAATGGGCTTCAGACCAAGGTCTTCTGTCGCCTAAGAGGCTGAACAAAGGACCCTAGCCTGGGGCCGGTTTTCATAAACATTGTCAATTAGCCCCCATAGCACTAACAGACAAGTGGAGCCTGCCAGCAAAACATAACTCACCAAAACCTGGAACCCACCGCTTCTCACAACAGCGGCGCGTCCTACCAGCACACAGCAAGGACTGCAGTTGGAAAAGTATGTAGCGGCGCGAACTCCCAATACGAAAACCGGTGGAGGATTTTTAGAATGATCATCATCTTCCAGACACTCCAGTACGAAGACAATATCGCCGTATTTTCTCAAAAATAGTGAGAGAGAAAATAAAGATATGATGTCAACGTATCTCCTTGTTCTTCCTTTCCTCGTAAACATTGTCAACCAATATTTTTCTTCACGTCAAGTGGGCATATGAGCAACACGTTGCTTGTGATGAAATTTGAGAAGGAGATGAGTGTGTGGCACCACCCCTGCTTATATAGGTAAGCGGATGGGGGTGTGGCCAGATGAATACTGGCATTTAAAGGTACATTTTGAAATGTATTCAGTGTATATATGCTGAAGCGAGATATATGCATAGAGACGCAGAGCGGGAGCTAGAGTGATACAGAACTAGCTCAAGGATTATCTATGGAGAAAATGTGAGTTTTGAGCAGAGTGTTTGCAGATTTGATCGTTAGCGCCGGGAGCTTGTTCCAGAGTTCCCGTGCTGCAACTGCGAAAGCTCGGTTTATCTTCATCACCAGTCTTGACTGTAGGATCTTAAGGCAGATTTGGTTGTTGGATCTGGAGCTGGATGATCGGACCAGGAGTTCCTCGATGCATGCTGCGGCGGGACCAAACCTGTTCCCCCCCACAGGGTCGGTACCGACCCCTTTTGACATTATGATCATATAGGCATATTTTTATGAGTGATGAAAATAATTAGCGATTTTAAAATCAACCGTTTTCAAGTATTAACATCACTACTATGTCACAAAAGCATGTAGAATGTAAAACGTTAGGTTGGCAATAGGTTAGCAATAGGTTAAAAGTGTCCTTATATCGTTTTAAGTTTTCGATATGCGAACGTCTAACCAAGTCGGAACCGGAAATGAAAATGTTGAACCATGGGAATTGTAGTTTTTTGTCCGATCTACACTTCCTGTCACATACTATGGTGGTTCAAAGTTCAGCGTTCTGAATGAATGAATCATATCAATAATTGTTATGATTCGCGATAATAAGCCACAAAAGGTAACGTTTTTGACAAATATTGAAACGCAGTCAGTTTCTCCTCACTATTGTTAGCATGTAGGAACAATTAGAACTGAAATTAGTTTCAAAACGGTTACACTGTGGGGGAAATAAAAAAGTACAGTCGATTACAGTAAATATCAGTATCTGTTATTATGCACGCCTGGTGATACTAAATCCAAATTGAACTCGGGCATTTGAAAGATACTATATTTATATATATATATATATAAATGTGCGAATTGGCTATAATAAGGTAATGTATAAGCATATATTCTATATTCTATAATAATGTTTCAAATTGCATTGGTCCGGATGGGATAATTCAGTACTGTATATACAGAACCTTTGGTTTTATCATCTTCCCTTTATTAATTAATTATTGTACACATGATCTCAAGAGGGTACTGAACGAGGTCAGTGGCAGTTTCTTAAGTCTGGTCATTATTATCATGGTGTTATTCACTGTCAAATATGAAAAGAAAAATCATAATTCATATTTTCCTTTGTTTCATCACAATTTAAGCAAGCCTAGTAATAGACACAATATTTCTGACACTGAGAATACATTCACTGAGGTCCATAGATGTACCTAGATACCAAGAATATGCAAATAGCCCTTTTAGAAGTGGAGCAATATTCCATTTACCTAGGTATACATTTTATGCAGATTTTCACCTGGGGTGGAACAGGTTAAGGCAGTGGTGCCCAACCAGTCGATCGCGATCGACAGGTAGATCGCGGGCTGATTTCAAGTACATTTACATTTACATTTACATTTAGTCATTTAGCTGACACTTTTATCCAAAGCGACTTACAAGTTCTGTACGACAAGCCATCAGGAAGGGCACAACTCTATCAGCTGAGCAACAATGTTCATCAAAGTGTTGAGTGCTACAGTGTAGGTTAGTTTATTAGGACAAGTGCATGACAGTACGGTTAGTTAGGGTTAGATTTTTTTATTGTTTTTTTTTTTTTTTTTTTTATTCAGATAATGGTTGAAGAAGTGCGTCTTTAGTCGACGGCGAAAGATTGGACGTGATTCGGCTGTCCTAACTGGGGTGGGTAGTTCATTCCACCATTGTGGGGCAAGGACTGAGAATAGGCGACTTCTCTTTGATGACCCTCCCGGAGCTTGGATAGGAGTAGGTCTGAGGCGGCCAGAAGATGCAGAGCGTAGGGGTCTTGAGGGTGTGTAGTTAGAGACCATTGACCGGAGGTAGGCGGGAGCGGTTCCCTTTGCCGCACGGTATGCTAGGTCGAGGGCCTTGAAGCGGATTCGTGCAGCAATGGGGAGCCAGTGCAGGTCCCTAAGAAGTGGGGTGACATGGGCCGACTTCGGTAGGTTTGAGATCAGGCAGGCCGCTGCGTTCTGAATGAGTTGAAGAGGCTTAGTGGCAGTGGCCGGGAGGCCAGCGAGCAGTGCATTGCAGTAGTCGAGGCGGGAGATGACTGTTGATTGGACAAGGAGTTGGGTGGCTTCTTTTGTCAGGAAGGGGCGTATCCTTCTGACGTTGCTCAGGAGGAATCGGCAGGTTCTGGTCGTCGCTGCGATGTGAGCAGAGAAGTTCAACTGGTCGTCGAGGACAACACCAAGGTTCTTGGCGGTCGGGGACGCAGTCACAGCTGTATTCTCGACTGTGATTGAAAGGTCGGTTAGGGGGGAGGATTTGGCCGGCAGGTGGAGCAATTCTGTTTTGCTTAGGTTCAGTTTGAGGTGGTTGGACGTCATCCAGGCTGAGATGTCGGACAGACAGGCCGAGATCCGCTCAGAGACGTGGATATCTGAGGGAGGGAAGGAGAGGAAGAGTTGAGTATCATCGGCATAACAATGGTAGGAGAAGCCATGAGACGTGATAATGTTACCCAGTGATTTAGTGTAGAGGGAGAAGAGAAGGGGTCCTAAAACCGAGCCCTGGGGGACACCCGTCCGCAGGGGGCGGGTGGCCGACAGGGTCCCTCTCCATGACACTTGGTAGGAGCGGTCATTGAGGTATGATGACAGCCATGTCAGCGCAGAGCCAGCCACTCCCATTCCTGCGAGGGCCGCAAGGAGGATCTGGTGGTTGACTGTGTCGAAGGCTGCAGATAGATCTAGGAGAATCAGGACAGAGGAGAGGCCTTTCGCTTTTGCTAAGTGAAGTGCCTCTGTGATCTCGATTAATAAAATTCGATTATAAAAAATATATATATATTTATTTATTTTTTTGGTAAAATCAACTCTCTTTGTTAAAGGAAAACTCCAACATTTTGGGAAATTAGCTTATTTAACATCTTCCCTGGAGTTAGAAAAGAAGATACATACTTTCTTGTCTCTGTGCGTGCATTTAGCTTTGGGAACAGTTGCTCCGTTAGCGTAGCTTAGCTTCATCACTGGAAGTGGGGGAGATCCGGAGCCTGACGTTCCCTTACATTGTATACAGTCACGAAATACACTCCAAATACAACCCTAACACAAACCTAAACTGACGTTACAACTAACCTAAAGTTAGTTTAGGTTCGTGTTAACGTTAGATAATGTACAAAATAAACGTTTTCCGCTGCTATAAACGTCGCACTTTTATTTTCAAAACCCCAGAAAGGAAGTCATTATATATGCTTTACCATCCTGATCTGTGTTAGCTCGGGTTAGCTCAGAGCGTCCGGTATAACAATACCAGCCATTGGATTACTGTTTTCTAAATTGGGGAGGCTTTTAATCGTCAAGGTAAGAGGATTTTAAGTCATGGTATCCATAAACTTCAATCGGTTCGGATCCTTTGAATGAATGAGAATGTCAACAATCACGACGACACGTTGAAATCACTGGCTGCGCTCAGAGAGGAGTGGTTAGGCAAAAAATAGTTCAGAATATATTTGCTTATAAAACGTAATTGTCTAATTCAATTATTTTTTATTTCTCCACGTGGTGAATACACAGGTCACAACATGTTTACATGAACGTTTTGGAGTTGTATTTGGAGTGTATTTCGTGACTGTATACAGTGTAAGGGAACGTCAGGCTCCGGATCTCCCCCACTTACTTACTTACTTACTTCCAGTGATGAAGCTCCGGATCTCCCCCACTTCCAGTGATGAAGCTAAGCTACGCTAACGGAGCGACTGTTCCCAAAGCTAAATGCACGCACAGAGACAAAAAAGGTATGTATCTTCTTTTCTAACTCCAGGGAAGATGTTAAATAAGCTAATTTCCCAAAATGTTGGAGTTTTCCTTTAACTACAACAAGCAATGCTGTTTGTTATTTAAGATGAGGTCGGACTCGGCACTGACAGATTTGTGTTCATTGTGCTGCTTTTATAAAGCCTCAAATGACGGCTTACAATATTTCATGAAAGCAAAGTGTTTTGTTTGTTTAAAGGTTTAAACTTTACACCACTGACAAAGTTGAAAATATCATATTATATTATATACCCATTAAATATGCACATGACAGAACATATTATATGCCATATAATATGTTCTGTCATGTGCATATTGAATGGGTATTACTAATACTATTAATACTAATACTAGCCGAGAGTAGGTCACATTTTGGCTGGTAGCTCTTGGCTAGGTGGTAAAGTAAAAAGTAGATCTTGGTTCAAAAAAGGTTGGGCACCCCTGGTTTAAGGTTTCGTAGGCGAACATGAGGATTTTGAAATTCACTCTCTGCTTCTCAGGGAGCCAGTGTAGGGATCATGTATGAGATGGGGTCCCTCATTTTGGTGTGTTCCAGGTATACAGTAACGTTGACATCACTCACAAAGACAAAAAAGCAAGACAGTATGACGAGGTACACCTTTCCCTTAGCTTCACGTCTACTGAGGTCGGTGCGATTCTGCCTTAAAAATAAAAGCATGAATGTTTAATTTAAATCTTTGTATATGAGACCCAATACATGCACATCAGAACACTGTTTGAATTAAAAGAGACCAGTAGAAAAAAATACAAAATGGTGTGGTATTCCGTAAAACACTTTCCTGATTACACTATTAGATTTGGCTATTTTCAAAGTTCTATAAATAAATATGTTCAAAATGTATATGTGTGTGTATGTGTGTGTGGAGGAGGGTGCCTAAAGGGTTCCAATTAGCCAAGAGGGGCCTGATTAAAAATATTTGGGAATAAGGGAATACTGTTTTCTCTTCTTTCAAGAACCTTGCTGATCAGCTGATTCATGTTAAGTAATAATAACTTTATTTATTTTGTGTGCACATAGAGTCTACTTTACACCTGAGCGCAGATTTAGACTGAAACTCACGACAGTGATCTATGTCACATGTGTTCCCACATTGAACCAGGAACCTTTAAGCATATGTTTTGGAATTGTGTAACGGTGAAATCTCTCTGGGTACATGTTGTCGAAGCATTAGTGAATATATACTTATATTTACTTTATAAACTCCCCATTTGCCCAGCGTGCTGTCTTTTTGGACATAACCCAAACGTTATATTGTCATATGTAGTGAAACAAACCATTGTTGCTCTTTCAAACAGCTGCAAAAAAGACCTTCTTAAAAGTTGGTTTGAACCGAGTATTGTTCTGAATAGAGTCTGGGCTGTACTGTTCTATGATATCTGTCTTCTGGAAACATCTATAGCCAAGGTTAACGATGTAAAACATGAGACATTATCCATCTGGTCTCATCCTATTGCTTATATTCTCTGGCATTTTATGTTCATTTATGTTCCCTGTATGTTCATTTTTATTCCCTGTATGTTCATTTATGTTTCCCGTATGTTCATTTATGTTTCCCATATGTTCATTTATGTTCCCTGTATGTTAATGTATGTTTATGTTCATTTATGTTTCCCGTATGTTCATTTATGTTCCCTGTATGTTCATTTATGTTCCCTGTATGTTCATTTTTGTTCCCTGTATGTTACTTTATGTTCCCTTTATGTTCATTTATGTTCCCTGTATGTTAATTTATGTTCCCTGTATGTTCATTTATGTTCATTTATGTTAATTTATGTTCCCTGTATGTTCATTTATGTTCCTTGTAATTTAATTTATGTTCCCTGTATGTTAATTTATGTTCCATGTATGTTAATTTGTGTTCCATGTATGTTAATTTATGTTCCATGTATGTTCATTTATGTTCCCTGTATGTTCATTTATGTTCCCTGTATGTTCATTTATGTTAATTTATGTTCCCTGTATGTTCATTTATGTTCCCTGTATGTTCATTTATGTTCCCTGTATGTTCATTTATGTTCCCTTTATGTTCATTTATGTTCCCTGTATGTTCATTTATGTTCATTTATGTTCATTTATGTTCCCTGTATGTTCATTTATGTTCCCTGTATGTTCATTTATGTTCCCTGTATGTTCATTTATGTTCCCTGTATGTTCATTTTTGTTCCCCGTATGTTCATTTATGTTCCTTTTATGTTCATTTATGTTCCCTGTATGTTAATTTATGTTCCCTGTATGTTCATTTATGTTCATTTATGTTAATTTATGTTCCCTGTATGTTCATTTATGTTCCCTGTATGTTCATTTATGTTCCATGTATGTTAATCTATGTTCCCTGTATGTTCATTTATGTTCAATGTATGTTAATTTATGTCCCCTGTATGTTAATTTATGTTCCCTGTATGTGAATTTATGTTCCCTGTATGTTCATTTATGTTCATTTATGTTCATTTATGTTCCCTGTATGTTCATTTATGTTCCCCGTATGTTAATTTATGTTCCCTGTATGTTAATTTATGTGCCCCCTATGTTAATTTATGTTCCATGTATGTTAATTTATGTTCCATGTATGTTAATTTATGTTCCCCGTATGTTCATTTATGTTCCCTGTATGTTCATTTATGTTCCCTGTATGTTCCTTTATGTTCCCTTTATGTTCATTTATGTTCATTTATGTTCCCTGTATGTTCATTTATGTTCATTTATGTTCATTTTTGTTCCATGTATGTTCATTTATGTTCCCCGTATGTTCATTTATGTTCCATGTATGTTAATTTATGTTCATTTTATGTTAATTTATGTTCCCTGCATGGTCATTTATGTTAATTTATGTTCCCTGTATGTTCATTTATGTTCCCTGTATGTTAATTTATGTTCCCTGTATGTTCATTTATGTTCATTTATGTTCCATGTATGTTCATGTATGTTCCATGTATGTTAATGTATGTTAATTTATGTTAATTTATGTTCCCTGTATGTTCATTTATGTTCCCTGTATGTTAATTTATGTTCCCTGTATGTTCATCTATGTTCCATGTATGTTCATTTATGTTCCCTGTATGTTAATTTATGTTCCCTGTATGTTAATTTATGTTCCATGTATGTTAATTTATGTTCCCTGTATGTTCATTTATGTTCCCTGTATGTTCATTTATGTTCCCCGTATGTTCATTTATGTTCCCTGTATGTTCATTTATGTTCCCTGTATGTTCCTTTATGTTCCCTTTATGTTCATTTATGTTCCCTGTATGTTCATTTATGTTCATTTATGTTCCCTGTATGTTCCCTGTATGTTCATTTATGTTCCCTGTATGTTCATTTATGTTCCCTGTATGTTCATTTATGTTCATTTATGTTCATTTATGTTCCCTGTATGTTCATTTATGTTCCCTGTTTGTTAATTTATGTTCCCTGTATGTTCATTTATGTTCCCTGTATGTTCATTTATGTTAATTTATGTTCCCTGTATGTTAATTTATGTCCCATGTATGTTAATTTATGTTAATTTGTGTTAATTTATGTTCCCTGTATGTTCATTTATGTTCCATGTATGTTAATTTATGTTCCCTGTATGTTCATCTATGTTCATTTATGTTAATTTATGGTCCATGTATGTTCATTTATGTTCCCTGTATGTTAATTTATGTTCCCTGTATGTTAATTTATGTTCCCTGTATGTTAATTTATGTTCCCTGTATGTTCATTTATGTTCCCCGTATGTTCATTTATGTTCCCTGTATGTTCATTTATGTTCCCTGTATGTTCCTTTATGTTCCCTTTATGTTCATTTATGTTCCCTGTATGTTCATTTATGTTCATTTATGTTCCCTGTATGTTCCCTGTATGTTCATTTATGTTCCCTGTATGTTCATTTATGTTCCCTGTATGTTCATTTATGTTCATTTATGTTCATTTATGTTCCCTGTATGTTCATTTATGTTCCCTGTATGTTAATTTATGTTCCCTGTATGTTCATTTATGTTCCCTGTATGTTCATTTATGTTAATTTATGTTCCCTGTATGTTAATTTATGTTCCCTGTATGTTCATTTATGTTCCCTGTATGTTAATTTTTGTTCCCTGTATGTTCATTTATGTTCCCTGTATGTTAATGTATGTTCCCTGTATGTTCATGTACTGTATATTGTGAGGGAAAGTACCCCGATCAAATTAATGTAGATAGTCAAAGATAGACTTGATAAACAGGTTTATTTATCAGAGTTATAGCCTGGATGACCCAACGAGGACAGTGGCCTCCTGTCTCCAGGTGAGCTCAGGAGTCCACTGAGACGTGGACGTTATAGTGTGAGAGAGCTGGGTGGAATGGCCCAGGAGGGGGGTGTTGGGGGGAGGAGGAGGAGGGAGGAGGGGGTAGACATGGGGGGAGGACATGGTTTGGGGGGCTGGGGGGTTGAAACATGGCTGGGGGATTTGTTTGAGGGGGGGGACTATACAATTTTTAATATGATTATTGATGAAATTACTTATGATCCAGTTCTATTTTCCTGAGTTGAGTGTCACTTTCTTCTGTGCTCGTCTCAGTTATTTTTTTACCTGGATGTGAACAATGTGAACAGTGTGTGTGCCATTGCTTGTTATTGTGTTCAGCAATTTTTTCATTGCTTCTCTTATCCCTAGTGGTTAGTGATCGAGGCTTGTTTGATGTCCTCGTAAGAAGCTTCTATTTTGCACTGCAGCTGGTAGGCCTGCTTCTGTGCCTTTTCTGTGTGCTCAGACACTGCTCCACTGCCTTGGTGTACCTGGAACAGCCACTATTCCTGCAGCGCCCCCTCTGTGTCTTCTGTGGGAAGTGTCCAACTTGGTCCTTGCGCACATCTGATGGCCGATGTTGACGTGGTGCCTTTTACACGGATTGCGGTTTGGACTCACTTCCAGTTCTTCCAGAGCTGAAAATGGTCTTCTTCCGAGCTGAACTCACACCTTCAGTCCGAGGTGGACCAGAAAAGTCTGTATTAGGGCTGATGAAGTTCTTCTTCGGGGCGGCTGAATGTCTGCATCTACTGGGCAGTCAGTGGGTTCACTGGGTGGTTGGTTTTCTTAGAAAACTCCTCTCCACAGGCCTCTTCATCCGACTCTTCATCAGTTTCAGTGAAGTCTCCATTCAGTACAATATCCAACACATCCCTTGCAGTGAAGCGAGCATCTCTCCTTGCTTGTGGCATACTGAAATTAAAATAAAGAAATACCTTTAGTATATTAGTAGTGTTTTACACATGTCACTGCAGGTACATATTTCACAAGTCACAAAATACTGTCTGGCCAACCTATTGTGCGTTGCTTATCCTCACAAAGGGAGTGATGATGGGCATAGACTAACAAAAGAATTGAGGATGGTCGTAAGTGGTCGTATCACCCCTCACATGAACGACGATGACTGGGCCACCCTACATGAAAAACCCATTAAACATTGTACTAAAACATTGTAGGCAATGACATTTTATAAGCTAATGCAGTATATTTGTCTTCGAGTACAATTGGTTACTAAATACAAATTGGTTACAATGGTATATTGCAATATTATTGGAAATGAGAAATTAAAGTAAAAATGCACATAAAGCCTACACTATATATATATATATATATATATATATATATATATATATATATATATATATATATATATATATATATATATTTAGTAATGCAATGTGGGGGAAATACACATATAACTGTATAAATGTATTGTGATAACTATAAGACGCCACAGGTGAACAGGTGCCATTGGTAAAATTGTGCTACCACACTGTCCCACAGTTGTAAAGACACAACCAGTATAAAGCATGCTCTAATTTACATTTAGGGGATATATTTCACAATAATAACATTGTGTACATGTTCTAGACATTCTAATGATCACCAAACAAATGCATTTACTTACTTTATTTGTGAGGAAATCCCATCCAGTGAAAAAGAGAGGTAATAATAATAATAATAATAATAATAATAATAATAATAATAATAATAATAATAATAATAATAATAATAATAATAATAATAATAATAATAATAATAATAATAATAATAATAATAATAATAATAATAATAATAATAATAATAATAATAATAATAATAATAATAATAGCTTGGATTTATATAGCGCTCTTCATGACACCCCAGTGACCCCAGAGCGCTTCACAGAGTCCATTATTTGTTCATACACATTTGTCATACCGGTGGTGGTAAGCTACAATTGCAGCCAGAGCTGCCCTGAGGCAGACTCACGGAAGCATGGTGAATAATCATCGCCTATGGCCCCTCCGACCACCACCAACATTCATTCACATGCATACACATTCATACGAGGCAAGTAGGTTAAGTGTCTTGCCCAAGGACACAACGGCGATGGGATGGACATGAGCTTGAGCGGGATTCAAACCACCAACCCTTCGATCATTGGACGACCCGCTCTACCCCTGAGCCAAATCCGCCCCACGAGGTGTGAGAGGTGAGAGGATTTTGAAGTTGTGAAGTCCCTGCCTCTGTGGGGGGTACTTACTGTATATGCAAATATCCTGGTCAATGTCATTGAAAGACTAAACAATAGGATCCAATGATGATGTTTAGGTGAAAAATAACAGGAAAACTAATTATTTATACCCTTTTTTTTTTATAAAATACAAATGTTACACAACTGTGGGCCTTGCAGGGTTAAGCAGACACGCATGATATTTTGAGGTAACTACATTGGTGTAAAAAGGTGAAAACAAGGTGTGAACAACCGGTTTGTCCCATACAGTCCCCCCTTGTCCTGTATTGAATTCCCTGTGATAAGGAGAGGAGAGGAGATGAGGAGAGGTGAGAGGAGAGGATAGAAGGAAAGAAAGAAACTGCAAAAAAGAATTTCATCAATGACAAAACTGAGGAAAACAAAAATAAACTTTGGAAATTACTCAATAATCAACTAGGCTGCAGCAAAAAAAACAGATTTTCAAATATAAACCTAAAGACAGATAACACGCTCATCACAGACACACTGGATGTGGCCAATTACTTAAGCATTTTCTTCACAAACATAGCCACAACACTGGTAAATAAACTACCCTCCCACTACTCAGGGCATTTTGGGGTAGAACACATCCTAGCCCACTACAATAACCTAGGGGTCCGCAAAGACAATTTCAAACTAGAAATGGTAACAACAGCTGAGGTACTCAAAAAACTGAGCGCCCTCCAACCTAACAAGGCCATGACAATATCCCCTCCAAATTCCTCAGAGACTCAGCAGCCGCCATCACCCCAGTCATCACACACATAATAAACCTCTCCATAAAACAGGGACACGTACCCAAAGACTTCAAAATTGCAAGAGTAACCCCCCTGCACAAAAATGGCAGCAAATTGGACCCAGGCAACTACCGTCCTGTTTCTATTCTTAACTCCATCTCGAAAGTCATGGAAAAAAAGAGTATACGAACAGGTCGAAAAGTACCTTGCGGAAAAAAATCTAATCTACGAATTCCAATCTGGCTTCAGAACATCCCACTCCACTGACACATGCCTTCTCTATTTGAACGACCACATCAAACAAGAGGTGGACGCGGGCAAATACTGCGGTATGGTCATGCTGGACCTACAAAAGTCCTTCGACACTGTCAATCACTCCATTCTGATTGACAAGCTAAAAGCAATTGGTTTTGATAGTCTATCAGCGAGCTGGATGCAATCCTACCTGGAGGGGAGAGAACCAGATGGTGGAGGTAAACAGTACTCTATCCCCCCCTCCCAGTAAGCTGTGGGAGGGGGGGATAGTGAGCTGTGGTGGTGCAAATGACATGTCGTCAGCTTGTGACTGCAACTTGTTCCTGTTCGCGGACGACTCAGCCCTGCTGGTCTCTGACAAGAACAAGTTACAGGTTGAAAAAACCCTCAGCTCGGAACTCGGCAGAATCTGCACCTGGCTCGCTGATAACAAACTATCATTACACCTGGGTAAAACAGAGTCCATTCTCTTCTGTTCAAATAACAAACTCAGCAAGACCGACGGCTTCTCAGTTACAGTGGGTGACAATATTGTCACAAGGAAAGATGGAATTACATACCTGGGTTCCATCCTAGAGGCAAATCTTTCCTGTGACAAAATGGCATTCAATGTAATAAAAAGTCAACCAAAGAACTAGATTCTTGAACCGGATCTCCTCTCTGG
Source organism: Notolepis coatsorum (assembly GCF_963971535.1). Classification (NCBI taxonomy): domain Eukaryota; kingdom Metazoa; phylum Chordata; class Actinopteri; order Aulopiformes; family Paralepididae; genus Notolepis; species Notolepis coatsorum. Next base: position 58,744,685 of record NC_140173.1, on the reverse strand, counting down.
TAAACAACAATACCCTGAAGACTCTGGCAGGAGCACTCATTCAAGGGTGCTACGACTATGCTTGCACCTCATCAGGGGCGTAACTTGCGGGGGGGGTCCCCGGAAAATGTCCCCAGCATGATTTCAGAATGCAGTATTTGTCCCCCCCATGTTTTTACCCCCAAACCGCTGCAACTGCGCGGCCTGGCGGCCAGCACTGTGACTCGCTAGTCGCTACTACGCAGTGCCGGCACTGCAGATTTACCCTACTCTTGGAATTCATTGCCAGATCCTCAAAGTCATACATAGGGGCGCTGTCTCGATAATGCAGTGTTATTAAAGCAGCATGTAGCCGACGCATGAACCAGTTGGAAGCGTCAACGCGGAACTGGAAATCCGTTGGTAAAGAAATAGCGTCCTGGAATCATTTTTGGGACGCTCTCAATTCGCAGTAAAGGAATATATATCTGCGGTTTCCCTGGAGGATGGCGAACAAGCCAGCCGATTCTACTATGAGTCATGACATTTGACATAGTCTATGACATCATACTTAACTTAAACTTGAACACGGAGGCAGTTACAAGAACTATCCGAGCCCCCGGGAGGGTGGTCGAATACCTTTTGCGATGTATGCAGGGAATGAATTGCAGAGGGAAGTGCCTGTCGCCCATTCTAACGCAGGAGTCCTGGACCCCCGACAGGTAAGGTAAGCGATTTTAGATGTGTGCAGCTGTTGTTGTATACTAGTGAATATTGAAAAATAAAGGCATGACATTTAGAGACGTCCCCGTCGTAGCGTTCTGGTGCGGGGACAAGCCCGGACTGGCCATCGGGAGCACCGGGAGTTTTCCCGGTGGCCTGGCCTGCACAGATAACAAAATAATAATAATAATAATAATAATATTATAATTTTTTTTTTTTATAATTTTTTTTTTTTTTTGCCAGGCCATTGTTTCTAGTTGTGGCGGCGGCGCGGCGCGATCGTTAGATAACCTAGGTGGGTGGGGAACAATCAGGATTTCACTGTCTGCGACAGAGTTGGAGAACTATCTGACTCTCTCCCTCGGATCACACACACACAATGGAGCCGTGCTGCCGATTGTGATTGGTGGAGGCGGGACCAGGCGATACAACTGATTGACAGTGGAGGCGGCGAATGGAATGGCAGATGGCACTCTGCAGAATACTGTAACAGCCAGGCAGTGAGCCAGGTAGTTTTGTAATAATGAAAGGTCTGTTATTTAATGTTTGTGTAAGGGCTATTTTAACTGTTGGGTTAGTAGTGCATCAGTAAAGTGAATATGGTATTGTGCTCTTGCTCTGTTTGAATAGGTGGAGAGAGTGGTTAACTGTATTATAATAGTAAATAGACAAATATGTTGTGCTCTTGCTTTTTTCTTTTTGAAGGTGGAGAGAGTAGCATTGCTAGTGCCACAACAGTTTTATTTGAGGTTCATAACAGTACATTGTACTAAGCAATTGTTGGCTCATTAGTTTGTGATTCACATGCACTAAAATTCACCAGAATGCAGGAAATTAAGTCTTTGTAACAAAAAAAAATCCTGGTGGGGGACCCCCAGACCCCCCGCTTAAAAAGTGGCCTGAGGTCCACGGAGGACGCCATAGCCCATGTGCTGCACACAGCAGCATCACATCTGGACAAGAGGCAGGGGAACTATGTGAGAATGCTGTTCATCGACTACAGCTCAGCATTCAATACCATAGTCCCCTCCAAACTCATAGCCAAGCTCAGGGACCTGGGCTTGAACTATGACCTGTGCCAGTGGGTCCTGGACTTCCTGACGGGCAGACCCCAGGTGGTAAGAGCCGGCAACTGCACCTCCTCATCCATCACGCTCAACATAGGGGCCCCCCAGGGCTGTGTTCTGAGCCCCCTCCTCTACTCCCTGTACACACATGACTGCGTAGCACAGCGGAACAACAACACCATCATCAAATTTGCTGATGACACAGTAGTGGTGGGCCTGATCTCTGCCAACGACGAAAGGGCCTACCTGGAAGAGGTAGAGAACCTGTCACAGCGGTGTCAGGAGAACTGCCTCTCCCTGAACGTCAGCAAAACAAAAGAGATGATTGTGGACTTCAGGAGGTCGGGGGGCGTGTAGCTTTATGCCAAGCAAGCAGTGCAAAAATGTACCGTAGTGGCATGCAGTAATGCGCCTTTCATTTTCGCGGAAATAGGCTGTCTATTGCCATTCTCTTTGACAAACTCTAACCTTAACCAGCTCCTTAACAGCGCCTAAACTTAACCGTTCTAACCTTAACCAACTCCGAAACAATGCCTAACCTTAACCTTAACCATAGAAATTATATTGCCATTCTCTTTGACAAACTCTAACCTTAACCAGCTCCTTAACAGCGCCTAAACTTAACCGTTCTAACCTTAACCAACTCCGAAACAATGCCTAACCTTAACCTTAACCATAGAAATTATATTGCCATTCTCTTTGACAAACTCTAACCTTAACCAGCTCCTTAACAGCGCCTAAACTTAACCGTTCTAACCTTAACCAACTCCGAAACAATGCCTAACCTTAATCGGCGAAAGAATACACGTTAAAAAAAAATCACGTTAAAAAATATTTTCGATGGGATTCGAACTCGCCAGCAAACAAGCCATAGGATCCACAGCCATGTGTCCTTGCCGATTGAGCTATTTGTTGGATACTGAATAAGGGGCGGTGACTTATATATATTGAGCTCCGCTCGTGTCGCATGCGCGGGCACCTCGCGCGAGCACGCCGGCGCACGCACGCACCTGAGCGAGCACGCCGCCGCCGGTGCACGCACGGTAGCATTTGTCTGAAAAGAAGGGCGCTTTACCGCACTAGCGTGCGGTGACGAATGCGGAAGCATTTTTGCACTGCTTGCTTGGCATTAACGTACAGGCGGTCGGGGGTCAAGGACTACAGCCCCCTCAGCATCGACGGGGCACCAGTTGAGAGAGTGAACAGTTTCAAGTACCTCGGAGCCCACATATCCGAGGACTTGACATGGACCACACACATTGACAGTGTTGTGAAGAAGGCACGACAACGCCTCTACTTCCTCAGGCGCCTAAGGAAGTTCCAAGTCAGTCAGAAGATCCTTAGGAACTTCTACTCATGTACAATAGAGAGCATCCTGACCGGCAACATCACCTCCTGGTTTGGGAATAGCACTGCACAAGACCGTAGCAGACTACAAAGAGTGACACGTTCAGCCGAACGCACAATTAGAGGGGGGCTTCCCACCCTCCAGAACATTTACAACAAGCGGTGCAAGGGGAAGGCTAAGAGAATTATTAAGGACTCGAGCCACCCGAACAACTGCCTCTTTGAACTGCTGCCGTCAGGCAAGCGATACCGGAGTCTTATGGCGAGCACAGAAAGACTCAGAAGGAGCTTCTATCCCCAGGCCATCAGGCTGCTAAACGAAAATAATCGCTAAACGAACAATAATCACTATGCAACAACCATCAAATGCACACAGCACACACACCCACACGCACACACTCACTCAAACAAACAACACACTGCAGCACCCACTCTCCACACTTTAGATCACACAAACACACTTACACTTTATATTTATTGATAAAGGATTTGCACTACAACTCGTACACCTACTGTGAATTGTACCTAAACTGCACCTCGTCCATTTATGCACTATATTGTATTGTATATTAGTACACTGCACAGTATTGTATATTGTATGGTAACTACGTCTACGAACATTGTACATATGTCAAAACTGAACACTGTGACCTCTTTTTTTACTTCTAATTTTTACTATGTTTTTATTTCATACTTATCTTGTCATGCACAGTCTCTGGAGCGCAACAGTAAGAAGCATTTTGTACAAAAGTATTCTGTACTTCTGTATGACAACTATTAAAGAAACTTGAACTTGAACTTGAAACTTGAACTTGACTGGGGCTATATTTCGCGCTATATCTCCCGGTATGAATTATTTCCCCAATCCGGCCCTGTGCTGGGATATGGGTCTCTCTGTGCGGGGGCGCAACAGCAACAGGTGGGGTAGGCTGGGCAGAGATGTATGCATCAAAACGATTACATTGTTTGTCTCGCATACATTCGATTTATAATGCGAGCACCTGCATTACAATCAAATGACTGATCTGTTATGTGTTATGGACCCGAGTCTCGAGAGGCACTTTATAATAGAAAAAAGACAGTGCAAACATGTATATGTCGCTTACAGTTTATTATGCCTATGCAGCTCGTTTATTTTGACAGAGTTAAAAAAAATTCACTAGTATCATTATATTAAATTAGCGGACGTGCAGCTGGACAAGCCCTGGCTCCACGATGACCACTTCTTACAAGAGGCGCCACCGCCTGGGAAAATGCGTATTGCACACCTGGTATTAGAAAAAAAAAATTGGATCTCTGCGTTGCCACCAGCTTGGCTGGCCGTTCACACTAATACAATTGGCAGTATTAGGGGGTGGGGAAGCTGGCGGGTGGGAATCTGGCGTTGTGGACAGCCACGCCTACAGGTCAGGTCTTGGCGCTTGCTTAGCGGGGCAGGACTTGGTGGAGATAGCGTGCCCTCCCACGTGTTACACTTCACCAATGAGAGTCCTCGCTGCCAAGTGAAAAAACGTCACTGGCTGTCGGCGCATGTCTCGGAGGAAGCGTGCGATCGACTCGGGACGCCCTTGTACCGACTCGTAGGAGAACATGCATACAGCAGCCAGGTAGGGGAGGGGGGGGAATTGGCACAACGACTAATTGGGACGGGGAGAAAATCATCTACCCCCCCCCCCCCCCCCCTGCGACGTCACTGACCACGCCTCCTAATATGTCCCCCCCACCGCTAGGAACAAAGTTCCGCGCCTGCACCTCATAGTACCAAAGCACCTCAAAGGCGCTAAAAACAAAATTACAAACATCTCAAAACTAACTGGTCAGACTACTGCTTGACCTTACTCCAAGAACCCACCTCACCCCTGCCCACTTTGACAACCTAGGATGGCTTAGAGTAGACGACAGAGTACAGCAACTTGCAATGGGCCTGGTCTACAAGATACACTACACCACAGACTTCCGGTTAAGCTACAACATGTAGCACACGCATTTTGCAATTGCTCCGCTCCCACTAACGCTAATTTCGTTTAAAAACATTATTTGGACAGTAAAGAAAGAGAATAGACCACATCGTATGTATTGTTAAGACCCTCTACTAACCATATCAAAAGACAATATGGTTAAAGGTGGAAAGAAGGCAGAGAAAATAACTACGGCAACTTCAACGGCGCAGGACGTAAAAAAACGAGAAAGACGCGTCCTAACCGTCGCTGGTTCTGAGCCGACGGCGACAAGCTCCGAGGAGGAGAAGGAAGAGGACAACTTACCGGGATCATCGATTACGGTCCCCGAAAGAGAGTCAATAGAGACCAACATAAAAGAAGGTACAGATTCAAGCTCCGTGAAAGGGAGAGCAGCCAGATTTATGGATTCCAACGTCACTGCATCTATCTACCATATGCCGCCAACTGAAGAAAGCAGAAATCCACCCGATTTCAACACACTGTCTAACCTGATGGTAGAACAGTCTAACCTGATGAAAGAACAGATGGTAGAACAGTCTAACCTGCAGATTACACACATCAAGGCGCTCGAGGCAAACGTCGATGCTAAATTCGATCGCATCGAGGCTAAATTCGATCGCATCGATGAGAAATTAGAAGAAGTCAAGAAAGCGATCGATGCACAGTCAAAGCGAATCACGACAGTGGAGATTTCGGTGACAGAAAACACAAAAGCAGTCAAGGCGAACGAAGGTATCATGACAGAGATGGGAGAAGAGATGGAAAAAGTGAAAGATGAATACCGGAGGGAAATAAAATTGCTTAAAAACGAAGTGATGGAGAGGCAACTAGAAACCCATCGTTACCACAGGCGGAATAACATCCGCATTGTGGGGCTTGATGAATCAGTGAACTGCGATGACATCAACTTTCCAAAAGAGTTATCAACGATTTTGGAAAACTCCGATCCAAACAAAGTGCCAGAAGTGGAACAAGTTTACAGAATTGGTTCCCAGGGGCAAAATATCAACGGGCCGAGAGTCATCATTGTCACTCTGCGGAAAACTACAACAAGGGATGAAATCATCAAATATGCTCGCAACCAACGTGGGAAGCTGAAGTATGGTGATAAACCAATATTTATCTACGAAGATTTGAGCAGAGAGGCCATCATCCGACGTCAACCATACAAAGATGTGATGCAAAAGCTGTACATAGCCGGCTACAAGCCAAGGCTAGCATATCCGGCGCTGTTATCATTCTTGGGCAATAACGGCCGCAGGTCAGGTCCATTTACATCCTTTGAAGCTGAGGATTTCCTGAATCAAAATGCAGCAAATAACCCAAAGCATGACGAAAATGCCGGAATCAGTTAAGCCTCTCTCTAAATATATACCAGTGTTGGAATGACTTTATTGTGTTCATCAATGAGGTCATTCCACCAGTGTTGGAATGACATTGTTGTGTTCATCAAAGTAGCAAACGATATGCAAGTCGTCTATAACAAAGTGTACTGTGTATAATACGATTCATAATACATTATAATTTCAGTCTCTGGTCTCTGAGGGGACAAATAAATATCAATGCAAAAAGATCTATCTGGAATATTCTGGGTTTATCGCTCAAATGCCCTGGGTCTCTTAGATCATTCTGGAATGTAAAATAGTCTAGGCACTAGTATATTCTACAACCTTCTAGAATATAAGGCACCATGACAACGAAGCATACAACTCTAACAATAACATTCGGTGTGCATACACATAGCAGATAATAAATTAAATGAAGTGCAATCAGCCCTTAATAATACTTTAAAATTATCCACACATAAACGTATGAGCACAGCAAGGTTATTCTAACAATTTAAGTAATCACTCCATTAAAGGCACATTGAAGCGCTAAAAGGCGCTGCTTTTCTATCTTATCTAATCAGTTAAATCGGTTCTAGTGGCTTCTCCACGTTGATAATTATTTATCTCTTATTCCTTATCTATATCTTTCCATTGATTTTTATTTTATTTAATTTTTTCTTCTCATTACTCTATATTTTTTAAATATAATTTAACTTACATTGTTCTTTTCCAATGTTCTTCACATTAAGGTGTCAATATTACTATATATTTTTTAAATATATTTTAACTTACATTATTCTTTTCCAATGTTCTTCACATTAAGGTGTCAATATTGATCTACAATCTTTTCCTTTTTTTTTTCCCCCACACGTTGGTGGAGGGTTCAAAGGAATATGTCGATAAAGGTTTATTCTCTTTTTATTTTATTTTTTATTTTTATCTTTAGGTTATTTATCACAATACTTCATTACAGTAAGGGAAGGTGCAAGACCAAAAGCGACATTCTATTGCAATAGAATGGAAATGTTAGATCCTATGGCAATGAGCATAGGAAAATTAGGATTACAATGCTCAGGTTGGGCAATCCGGTGGACCATGGGAGAAAGTCAATCGCGGAGGATGTGTTCTTGGAACACAGGCATGTTCGACTTTCTGGGAGAGGGGAAAATAGGGGATTTTTATTTGTATATATATATGTTTTTAAGCTCAGCTCTCAACGGGACCTCATTAATTGGATGTGCATCTATTGTAGCTTCATACTCCAGAAACATTACCAAAAACTACACGAAAACATGCATAGACTATGGCTAGTTTGAATATAATGGTATGGAACACCGGTGGGATAAACAAACAACACAAGCGCAAAAGCGTGCTTACACTGATGAAAAAAGAACATGTGGACGTGGCTCTATTAAGCGAAACGCACATTTTAGAGGGAGACATAAATACGTTAGCGGATAACATATACCATAATATTGGTCACTCTTCTTTTGCTACGAGAACTAGAGGGGTAGCCATAGTCGTCAGACGCAAATTAAATATCGAATTGAAAGGGGTATGGTCGGATGCTGAGGGGCGCATAACTATAGCTAGGATTATACACAATAACAGGAAAATTGCATTGGCAGCGGTATATGCCCCGAATTTGTACGAAGTGGGTTTCTTCACTTCACTAACAGGAGAAATGTTAAACCATCCCGAGTACTCATATATAATAGGTGCTGATTTTAATGCCATTTGGAACCCAAGGATGGACAAAACTTACCTTTCCTTCTCCAGCGAACAAAAGAATTCATCTAAAGCATTAAAAGATTGGTCGAAATCAACAGGAGTAACTGATTTATGGCGTTCACTTAACCCCATGACCCGCAAGTACTCCTGTCGTTCGGCGAGACACAACACACTATCCAGAATTGATTACGTCTTTGCATCCCCGAGAATATTTGATAAATACGAAGTGGAAATGACACCCAATGCGCTATCAGATCACTGCTACTTAATCCTGAAAGCAACATTTGGTACACTATCTACCCGGGCCCCAAGATGGCGTTTTAATTCGATGCTGCTTAACAACAAGGAATTCATTACACAAATTAAAGAAGCTCTCACAGTATTCCTACAAGATAATGCTAACTCGGTGCAAGATCCCAGAATATTATGGATGTCGGTAAAGAATATGATCAAGGATTTCTCGGATAGATTTACCTCCATATTGCGCAAAAATCAAAACACAAAACTGTCTGAAATGGAAACGCTTTACTCAACGCTTTTTAATTCTTTAAAATACAACAACTCTACTAGACTAGATAACCAAGTTAACATTCTAAAGACAGAGATCAAAGCAATGTACAGACAAAAATCGGAATTGCAAATACGCAGCACTAGACAACAGCAGTACTTCCAAGGTTCTAAACCTAGTCACCTATTAGCCATGCGACTAAGAATTAATGCAAAATTTGCAGATATAACTGCCATTAGGAAACAACAAGCTCTAGTAACAGAACCCAAAATAATAAACGATACATTCAAAGAATTCTACTCCGATTTATATAACTCAGAAACGACCTTTGATCAAGACAAATTAGACACATATCTTAATCAAATTACTCTCCCTAAACTTACGGATGAAGACGCTAAACAGTTAGAAGTACCGATCACATTAGAAGAACTCAAGAAGGCCATATCCGGAATGAAAAACGGCAAAGCTCCGGGAATTGACGGTATCCCATCAGAAATGTACATTTCTTGCTGGGACATATTTGGACCCTTATTACTAAATATGATCTTATACTCAGTCAAAGAGGGAAGCTTCATTGAACACCAAAATACCGCACTCATTTCAGTTCTTCACAAAAAAGACAAAGACCCCACTGAATGCGGTAGTTACCGTCCTTTAAGCCTCCTCGGAACCGATGTCAAACTGTACTCTAAGATATTAGCCATCAGATTGCAAAAGCATATGACGTCTTTAGTTCATACGGACCAAACAGGCTTCATAAAAGGTCGCCTGATCAATGATAACATAAGGCGAATACTGCACGTACTAGATACAGACAAAGAGGACATCACACCTAAGGCGATACTATCCCTGGATGCTATGAAAGCATTTGACAGGTTGGAATGGTCGTTTCTATGGGCAGTATTGGAAAGGATGGGGTTAGGAAAAGGTTTCATTGATATGATTAAAGTACTATACAAGGACCCATCGGCCAGGATTACAACAGGCACATTCATCTCCGATATCTTTCCGGTATCGCGCTCAGCCAGACAAGGTTGCCCTCTTAGTCCCGGACTATTCGATCTATCATTAGAACCTTTAGCACAATTTATAAGACAATCCCAACACATAGAACCAATAGTAATCAAGGGCACACATCATAAAATTAGTTTATATGCGGACGACGTAATATTGTTCATGCAAAACCCCAACAACACATTGCCGCTTATACTCAAGTTGATAGAGAACTTTGGTGATTTATCGGGATTTAAAATAAATTGGCCTAAGTCGGCTTTTCTTCCTCTTAACACCAGTGCAAAAAAAGAGACAACCCTCCCAGGTGCGATACCCATGGTCAAACATTTCAGATGCTTGGGTGTGGAAATATTTCCCACCATAAGACAAACGGTGAAGCACAATTACACAAAAATACAGAACAAAATCAAGGACGACCTGGACAGGTGGGCAAAACTTAAAAACTCAGTACAGGCAAGGGTATCAATAGTTAAGATGGATGTATTACCAAGAATCAATTTCTTCAGCTCAATGCTTCCGTTACCTCCTCCAGAGGGCTACTGGAAAAGATTACAAACCTCCACATACAAATTTATTTGGAATAACAAACCACCTCGCATAAAAAGATCCACCGCACAGAGAAGTAAAGCAGACGGTGGCATGGCAGTCCCAGATTTTTTACAATATTTTAATGCCTTCACATTAAGACCATTGAAGAAGATATGGTTTGACCCCGAGGCTTTGGTATCTTGGAGAAAATTAGAAGAAAACATAGTAGCCCCACAGAGATTGAAAGACATAGCATACACTAAACTTTCAATCAAGCATTGTGAGCGAGAATTTGGCCCAATAATAACCCATGCAATCAGGACATGGCGGGAAACACAAAGGAAATTTCCTAACCATCAAGTATGGCATAATCACACTCCCATATTCAATAACAATGCTCTCTTAATGGGAAAACGACCTATAAGATTCCCTGTATGGGAAGAAAGAGGCATACACTCATTAGGGGATATTTTTAATAACAAGGGCCTCTGTAGTTATGTCGAAATATGCATAAAGTTTAACCTCACCGAGTCCACATGGCTTTTTTACATACAGTTACGACTTTGTATGAGATCTCACGGTGTTCCATTACACATACCAATTGAACACCACAGATACCACAAATGTTTCTATGAAAGAGATACATTGGGAGGTTTTGTATCAGGTTTTTATTATCAATTACTAACGTCCTCGTACGAAACCCTTCAACTAGACAATGTCTGGAGGAGGGATATACCAGACCTGGAAGATGACTTTGATTGGCAAGGAGCCTGGGCAAATGTCCGACTTACATCAAGGAACCCGGATCATCAACAAATCAATCTGAACTATATTCACAGGACATACTTGACTCCTATAAGGCTGTGCAAAATGGGGCTTATACAAGACTCCAAATGCTCCCAATGTACAAATGGGGACAAAGGAACATTTATGCACATGTATTGGGACTGCCCACCAGTTAAGGCATTCTGGAAAGATGTGTCCCAACAATTATCAATACTCGTATTTTGGAATATACCTGTACACCCCGCGGTATTGCTATTGAATGATGTTTTTGAGTTTGCAGTGAACCCACAACTAAAAAGATTGGTTTTATCGGGTATCACAGTAGCTAAAAAACTGATTGCATCACGTTGGTTTCAACCGGAAAAAATGTGCCGGAAAGTGTGGTTTCTTACATATCTCGATGTGATATATCAAGAAATATCAACAGCAAGAATTCTGGGGCTCAATGAATCCAAAATGTTAATGTGGTTAGAAGTGGTGGAGAGAATAAAAGCTAGCCTATAATGGTGATGTCTGGTTAGGAGTGAGGGATAATGGAGGTACTATCCAAGAGGGGGTCCGGGAGGGGGGGGTTTGAGCTGGAGCATATGTGTGTAGGGTTTTAGAAAATAGGTATTAGGGGTATATTATATACTAACATTTATATAATTGTAACTTCGCTGGATATACACGGTATACGGTTAAAATGTTATTATTGACTATTTTTGTTTTATCCTGTTTCTGTACTTGCATATATTTTAACCACCTTTACTGAAAGTTTCATTATACATTGTGTGTTGAGTACTGACTTTTAATAAGTTTTGTTTTGCAATAATAAAAAAAAAAAAAAAAAAAAAAAAAAGATACACTACACCACTAAGGTACCCATGTGCATGTCAAAATACTTCCCAAAGGGGCGGTCAGGTGGCGTAGCGGAGATTGCGCTCGTCACCAATGCAGGAGATGCTGGGTTCGAGCCCAGCTCTCTGCGTTGCCACCAGCTTGGCTGGCCGTTCACACTAATACAATTGGCAGTATTAGGGGGTGGGGAAGCTGGCGGGTGGGAATCTGGCGTTGTGGACAGCCACGCCTACAGGTCAGGTCTTGGCGCTTGCTTAGCGGGGCAGGACTTGGTGGAGATAGCGTGCCCTCCCACGCGTTACACTTCACCAATGAGAGTCCTCGCTGCCAAGTTAAAAAACGTCACTGGCTGTCGGCGCATGTCTCGGAGGAAGCGTGCGATCGACTCGGGACGCCCTTGTACCGACTCGTAGGAGAACATGCATACAGCAGCCAGGTAGGGGAGGGGGGGGGAATTGGCACAACGACTAATTGGGACGGGGAGAAAATCAGAGAAAATCAAAAAAAAAAAAAAAAAACTTCCCAAAGGTCAGTGAATACCACAACCACAATCACAACACCAGAGGGAGCTCCACAAAATCATGTTAAACCCAGATTCGGCTCAAACAATAATGAACACTCACTTCAAAAAGTGTCCTTCTACACTTACTTCAGCGGAGAGAGAGTTGGCGCGTGTGCTCCCCCCCCCCCCCCCCCCCCCCCCCCCCCAACATGTGAGACGGATTAGTTCTGACAACATGTGCATGTCAAAATACTTCCCAAAGGGGCGGTCAGGTGGCGTAGCGGAGATTGCGCTCGTCACCAATGCAGGAGATGCTGGGTTTGAGCCCAGCTCTCTGCGTTGCCACCAGCTTGGCTGGCCGTTCACACTAATACAATTGGCAGTATTAGGGGGTGGGGAAGCTGGCGGGTGGGAATCTGGCGTTGTGGACAGCCACGCCTACAGGTCAGGTCTTGGCGCTTGCTTAGCGGGGCAGGACTTGGTGGAGATAGCGTGCCCTCCCACGCGTTACACTTCACCAATGAGAGTCCTCGCTGCCAAGTGAAAAAACGTCACTGGCTGTCGGCGCATGTCTCGGAGGAAGCGTGCGATCGACTCGGGACGCCCTTGTACCGACTCGTAGGAGAACATGCATACAGCAGCCAGGTAGGGGAGGGGGGGGAATTGGCACAACGACTAATTGGGACGGGGAGAAAATCAGAGAAAATCAAAAAAAAAAAAAAAACTTCCCAAAGGTTAGTGAATACCACAACCACAATCACAACACCAGAGGGAGCTCCACAAAATCATGTTAAACCCAGATTCGGCTCAAACAAGGGACTAAACACGTTTAGCAATTATGCCACATCAATGTGGAACGCCATACCCACAGCTGTAAAGGAATGTGAATCACTACCCACCTTCAAAACCACTCTCAAAGAGCACCTACGGGAGACTGCAATTCAAAACTGGCCCCTGTAAATGTCCAAACCCAACCCCCTCCAATGTACAATTCCCCCCCCCCCCAACCACCTCCAATGTACAGTTACCCCACCTACCCACACCCCCCCCCCACCCCACCTACCCAACCTCCTCCAATGTACAGTTCCTTCCCCCTCAATTGTATATACTCTCTTTTTAGACTATTTTTGTACTCATAAACAGTACTGTATATTTGTAGATCTGGTATGTCATAAATGTCTAGATGTAACAGTACTGTCTACCTGTATGTCATGTATGTCATATATGTTATGATGAATTGAAAATGGGGGACCCTGATGTAAACAAGACGAAAGTCTTTCTCTGGTCTGCATCCCCTTAACAATTGTGTGTATTGAGCTGTACTGTATTGTACCCATTCTGCAATCTGTTATTTTCAATCAATCAATCAATCAATCAATCAATCAATCAATCAATCAATCAATCAATCAATCAATCAATCAATCAATCAATCAATCAATCAAAGGGGAGAGGAGAAGAGAGGAGAGGAGAGAGGGATAGGGGAGGATAGGAGAGGAGAGGAGAGGGGAGGAGAGGATATGCGAGGAGAGAGGAGGGGGGGGAGATGATAGGAGAGGAGAGGATAGAAGGGGAGAGGATAGAAGGGGAGAGGAGAGGGCATGAGAGGATAGAAGAGAGGAGAGGATGAGAGGACGTGAGAGGATAGAAGAGATGATAGGAGAGGAGAGGATGTGAGAGGATAGAAGAGAGGAGAGGGGAGGAGAGGAGAGAAGGAGAGGCGAGGATGTGAGAGGAGAGGGGAGGAGAGGATGTGAGAGGATAGTAGAGAGGAGAGGGGATGGGAGAGGAGGAGAGAAGGGGAGGAGAGGATGTGAGAGGAGAGGGGAGGATGTGAGAGGATAGAAGAGGAGAGGAGATTAGAGGAGAGGAGAGGAGAGGAGAGGAGAGGAGAGGAGAGGAGAGGAGAGGAGAGGAGAGGAGAGGAGAGGAGAGGAGAGGAGAGGAGAGGAGAGGAGAGGAGAGGAGATAGGAGAGGGGAAGAGAGGAGGAGAGATGATAGGGGAGGAGATGAGGAGAGGGGAGAAGTGAGGAGAGAAGAGAGGATAGAAGAGGAGAGAAGATAGGAGAGGATGGAAGAGAGGGGAGGAGAGGATAGGAGAGAGGAGAAGAGAGTTGATGAGAGGTGAGAGCAGATAGGAGAGGAGAGGAGAGGTGAGGAGAGGAGTGGAGAGGAGAAGAGTGCTGTTGTTTTGTGTGTAGAATACT